>NW_016837762.1:1917294-1964213 GCF_001698545.2 Rhinopithecus bieti | reverse complement strand
AAAAAAAAAAAAAAGAAAAAGTTACCTCAATGTTTCATGGTGGTCTGCAGTCCCATGGCTTCAGGTGTTGCCCCTCACCTTCCTCACATGCGGCCTGGCTGAGTGATGATTATGTGGTTGCTGACCTGCAGTGTGAACGAACTTGTGGAGATTCTAAATGGTGGGACTGTGTGCCGTTACTAGGCTGGAGCGGGGCACTTTAAGTGCTGGTGGAAAATGGTTCAACCTAAGGGTGCAAAATACAAAGGAGGGTCCCAAGCCTTCTCTCCCAGTAGCACTGCTTCACTCACCGCAAATGGTGCATTCTCCATTGGGTAAGGATGTATCAGAATCATCCCAGGGAGACTCTGGTCCACAAAATGGATCCCACACTGCCAGTTCCCGAAGGACAACTCCCACGCCCGTCACACACCTGTGAGAATCTCAGGCCCGTGGGAGGAGGAGCGCATGCGCAATTGGAAAAAGGCAAACAGGTGAGTTCTATCCCGTCATCTGCTTAAAAACCTCTACCTGGGGCCGGGCACAATGGCTCACACCTGTAATCCCGGCACTTTGGGAGGCTGAGACGGGTGGATCACTTGAGGTCAGGAGTTTGAGACCCGCCTGACTAACATGGTGAAGCCCCGTCTCCACTAAAAATACAAAAATTAGCCGGGTGTGGTGGCGGGCACCTGTAATCCCAGCTGCTTGGGAGGCTGAGGCAGGACAATCACTGGAGCCTGAGAGGTGGAGGTTGCAGTGAGCAGAGATCACATCACTGCACTCCAGCCTGGGTGGCAGAGTGAGACTCCATCTCAAAAAAAAGAAAGAAAAAAAAAAAGGAACCGCTACCTGGACCCTCAATGAACAGGACCTTTAAAAATGTTTCACTAACGTTTAAATGGTCCCCTTTTAAAGAGCCCCTATAGCCAGCACAGGGCTGTGACTTTTTCTCTTCCTCAATCCCACCCTTCCCGCCAGCCCTGCACCTGGAACTGAGACCCAATGCACCAATCCCTGAAAGTGGCCAGCTGTGCCCCATTCTCCTGCAAAGCCAGTGTAGGCCCCAGCGTCTTTGCCCACCAGAGCCGGGGCCACACCAGATGCGTTGAGCTGACGCACCCTAGCCTCAGGCGGCCGGTGCTGCTGAGGCCACTCCTTGGAGCACTGGTCTGCCCCCTACTCGCTCTCTCCCCAGCCAAGCCCATCTCTTCTCTGAGGCTTCAGTAATGCACTAGATGCAGATGCTGTTAACTAAGGCCTCTGGAACTGCCTCCTGGACCTTCCCCCTAAATACTCATCAGGCACCTCAAACTCAGCATGTTCCCTGCTAACCCCATCATTTCCTGCTCCAACCCAGCTACCCACTCCCTGTGATTGTGAACTAGTGGGTGTTACCACCACCTACTTGGCCATTTGAGCTGGAAACCTGGAAGCCGTCCTTGAATTTTCATTCTGTCTCCCAGCGCCTCATTCAATGACCAATCACATTTCAAGTCCTACTTACTTTTTTTTACCTGGCTTTCCCATGATTTCAGTCGTAAGCCTTCATCATCTCATCTGGATTTCCTGTAACAGGTATCCCTGGCTCGGCTTTTTCTCTCATGAATTTTATCCTCCATACTGCTGCCAGGAGGATCCGTTTACAAAGCAACTTGGAGCCAGGTGTGCTGGCTCACCCCTGTAATCCCAGTGCTTTGGGAGGCTGAGGCAGGAGGACGGTTTGAGCCCAGGAGTTCAAGGCTGAAGTGAGCCATAATTACACTACTGTAGTTAAGCCTGGTGACAGAGTGAGACCCTGTCTCTAAAAAACTAAAATAATGATAATAAATAAGCAACTCAGACATCTAATGACACCAACATTTCTGATCAGCCAATAAAGCACAAACTCCTTTATGTATTACACCTAGGTCAGGCGCAGTGGCTCACGCCTGTAATCCCAGAACTTTGGGAGGCCTAGGCAGGTGGATCATCTGAGGTCAGGAGTTTGAGACCAGCCTGGCCAACATGGCAAAACCCCATCTGTTCTAAAAATACAAAAAATTAGCCGGGCATTGTGTCGGGCGCCTGTTTAATCCCAGCTACTCAGGATGCTGAGGCTGGAGAATTGCTTGAGCCCAGGTTGGGGAGGTTACAGTGAGCCGAGATGGTGCCACTACACTCCAGCTTGGGTGACAGAGTGAGACTCCTTCTCAAAAAAAAAAAAAATTAATAAAATATATATTACACCTGGCCCTCCCTCCCCACCTTTATCTTCTGCCTCACCTGGCCTGACATTTTAAGCCCCATCAAGATGCAACTGCTCATCCCTTGCCTTCCTGTCCTAAACCTGATCATGCTTCCACCTCCAGCTGCCTCGAAGGCTGACCTTCAGCTGTTATTCCCCACCGTCTCTGACCCTGCCTCTTCCATCCCAAAGCTCCCATGACCCCAGTGCTTACTTCTGGATGACCCTGTTGATTTCTGTTATATGTTTATGTGTCTACTGTCTTTGAATCTCCATCCCCTAGAATAGTGCCCGGCCAGTCTTAGAGCAAAATGACAAACAGGGTGAAAATCTAAAGCCAGTTTCAGCACAAGACTGTCAATATTTTCAGCCTTTTGAAAGGAAATACCAAAGTCATCCCCCCCCCCCCCAAACATCCTATGGGCATTTCTTTACTATTAAAACATCCCCCATGTTCCCTAACACATAGGTGTGGGGATGGGATGGCTCCCGTCACCTTCTTGCATTCATCCCTGATTCTCCTTCTCAGTGTCTCCAGTTAGGAGTAGACCTGAGTGAGAGATGAGGGTTGAGACCCAACTCGCCATCCCAAGCTATCTTTCCCAATACCCGAAATCACCTGAGGCTCCCATCTGCCTCCCTAAACACATACACACACACACACACAGACCAAATGTCTCTTCCCTGCCACACCCTGTTCTTATGCCTGGTTCTCTGCATGGCCTGAAGTGCCCACCACCAGCTTGGCTCAAGTCAGCAGCAATCTGGTGGCATCTCATCATCCCCAGGATGACTATTGGCTTGACACCCTACCAGACTTCTGGTTGCCCCAGTCTCCTGCGGCCACAGCTAAGAAGCTGAGTCTTTGATAAGTAGACAGCACTATTAGGCCCTTAAAGGTCACCCATGCCTTGCACCATAGCCAACAGAGGTGACAAACATGGCTTCTGTTCCAGGTGATCCGCTGTATACCCCGTTCTGATTGTTACTGAGTACTTACCAAGTGCATGCCACCGACTGACTGTCTTACAAAAGGTGCAACTTGGTGTCATAAGAACATGGGCTCCACAGTCAGGCATAGGTTCAAATCCCAGGTCTGCCAGTTAGTAGTTGCATGACCTTGAGCAAGTTACTAACCTTTCTGTACCTCAGCTTTCCATCTGTAAAATGGGACTGACAACTATAGTACCTCCCTCATAGGATTGCTCCGAGGAATAAATGAGTTAACAGAAAAACAGTGCCTGGGATGTAGTGGGGGCCACACAAGTATTAGCTGTCATTATTCATGTGATAATGAATATTAGTTCATCGACTTCTCACATCACCCCATTTTACGGATGAGAATACCGAGGCTAGAGAGACAAAGAAGCCCAGACCTGAGCATCTCCAGCATCCATGTCCTCAACCAGTGAGACCAGTTGTGGCCCAAATCCCCTCAGCCATGCAGCTTAGGCCTCCAATCCCAACGCTTAAACTGGGTAAACCTTCCACATCCTTATATTGATATCACTTATCATTTTAGTAGGAAATGAGCTCTGAGTTGATTCAAAGGTGGGAAATGCCTAATACTTAAAAACAGTTTGTTTCAAAAAAACAAAAACAAAAACCCTTGTCAATGAACACCTGACCAAGTCACTCCATTAACAGGAAAGTGACGTGGTGGCAGAGTGAGGGCTCAGGGTTCCAAGTTTTGACTCAGTGTTGTCAACAAGCACGTCCTTTTGCCCAGGGAACATCAGAGAATTGTTCATACAGAGACAGCGACCGCAGATGGGGCACTAGTGCCTTCAGCTGCAAAAGGTCGTCTGGCAGGAAGCACGTTGGTCCCCTGGCAGTTTCTTGGGCCATGCAGCATAACCGCCAGGTTATACTTCTGCAATTACAGTCCCCAGGGACCTGCCACATGAAACAGACATTGGTTGTGATCCTGTAAAAAGCCTCAAGCAGTGGCTCTTTCAGCACAAGGAAACCCTTGGGACAGAAAAGTTTACTTTTGCTCAGGCTTTATGGTGACAACCAGCATGATCAACAGGAATTCTGCAGTGGGGTGACACACAAGGCTCAGGAGCCTTTGCGCTTGGCTTTGAAAGATTATAAATACACCAGGCTCGCCAAGCATAGCCAGTCAGTTACAAATTACGAGTCATCTTTCGGTTGTTGCTGAACTTCCTTTACACCTCTTGTTTTGAACAGTGAGCAAACAACATCTAATCTTCTGGCTGTGGAGTTCCAAGTACATCACAAAGCATCAGGACACACCTTTGCCCCAGCTGCTTTGTGTGGTTGCAGGTTAACCAGATATGCACCTAGGAGTTCACCTAAAACCTTCCTTTCCCCGGTACATACCTTAGTGTTGATTTGACGGCTGGATTCTGACTATTGAGTGTTCAGGGATAGTTACTTCATTAAGGCTTCTGAGATCCCCCATTTGCTTGAAGATGAAAACAGGCAAAGGTATAAACAGATAAACAGTCACACAGATAAATAGCTGTGTGGGCCATTACTTTTAAAGCATAGTAGATGTTATTTGTGTTTGGAGAAGCTTAATGGTACACTCAAGAATCCAATAGTAGAAATTGTTTGCTTTCAGGAAAAAAACGTTATACCAGGAAGGTATGTATGAAGAAAAGAACTGTATAATAGCAATCCACAATATGCCTGTTCATTTGTAGCATAACAGTTACACCTGCTCACTGGGGCTTCTTTGAGATTTCAGTCTTTGGTGTAAGACACATGTATGCACATGTGCACACACAATGGTAAGCACACATGCTCTGCAGCTTCAACCCTCAGTGCGCAATAAAATAAAAAAGACACTTGAATCATCTGTCTCAGCCCCAGCTAGAGCCTACGTCTTCCAACATGAATTTTAAAATACCTTTTTGCTTTTTAAAATATGCTGTAGAGGCCAGTCGCAGTGGCTCATGCCTGTAATCCCAGCACTTTGTGGGGCTCAGGCAGGTCACAAGGTCAGGAGATCGAGACCATCCTGGCTAACATCGTGAAACCCCATCTCTACCAAATATACAAAAAAAACGTAGCCGGGCGTGGTGGCGGGTGCCTGTAGTCCCAGCTACTCGGGAGGCTGAGGCAAGAGAATGGCGTGAACCCCAGTGGCAGAGCTTGCAGTGAGCCAAGATCGCACCACTGCACTCCAGCCTGGGGGACAGGGCGGGCCCCGTTCCAAAAAAAAAAAAAAAAAATGCTGTAGATGATTTTTAGTTTATCCGGGTCCTTTGTAATTAATCTCTGCATTCATCGTAATTGGAAGAAAAGCTTAAAGTAAGAATATAGCTTTCCTCCAAGTTTATTGCAATTAGAGAAAAATATAATTGAAATGTTTTTGTTTCCCATTTCTGTTCCTAACATACATTGGCTAGAATGGTTCCTGGTCTATAAGCCAGTGGGTTGAGATACCTAATCAGACCACCTTTTCAACCCAGTTCTTTCTCCTCTTTGTATTTCTCCCACACAATATAGTATTGAACATTTCAGAACCTATGGGCATATGTTTTTGGCAATGTGGCTAAGCCAGGCAGCATTGAGGACTGTCCTGGTGACAGTCTGGTGCAGCCCTCACCCAGGTTCCCACACTCACACCCCTCCATTCTCCAGTGGGCTGTGTAAGTTGACAGCAAATAAATGGCCCAGAATGGCTTCCTGTTGGGGAAAAAAAGGGACAAAGACTTCTGCCCTTAAAACTCTGGTACCAAAAGTAATCTAGCGGAAATCAATATTACTAGGAATATCCTATGATTTTGGTGGTGTTGAGTTCAAAGACAGCATGGCTGAAGTGTGACCACCCACCCAGTCACATGAGGCAAAAACCCAGGTGCCACCCACATCCTGACCTCCAGCTTCCTCCCCACGGCCAGTTGGTTAGAACGTGTAGGGAGAGTACCTCTCCCAGCCCTGGAATCCTCTCACCATCTTCACCCCTTCACCACCTTCAAAGACCTTCATGGCCGAGTGTGTTCTGACCATGCTTGACCCAGAGCCCTTCCTCTGGGCTCTCAGCTCCACGTCACATCCTCGTGACCACGCGCCTCTCACTGTCATGTGCTTAGATACGTGTGTGTGTCCACCTCACCCACACACTGTGAGATCCTTGAGGGCACATTGTCTCTTTCATTTCTGTATCTCCAGTGCCTAAAAAGGAAAGTGCTCACTTACTAAATAAATATACAATATAAAAAATAATTTTTATCCCTTGTCCCATTTAAGATTGCAAATGAGTAAAGTTTACAAGTATTCATCTAGTCAGCATCCCACTAAGACCACACAGACACTGAGATGAGCACAGGATGCTTATAAGCAAATGCAAAATAAACTATGAGAACTGTGACAGCTTCCAGTGCTCTTCATTATAAATATCGGCAATTGCTAATATTCAATAACATGTCAAACACTACATGATCACAAGTCCCTCAGGCAGGTGTTAGTTTTCTCTTTGTACAGCCCAAGAAGCTGAGACAAGAGTCACACAACCAGCCAATAGAGAGAAAAGATTCAAACCCGGAGACCTTCTATCTCTAATCCCACCGTCCTCCTACTGTCTCCTGCTGCCTCGCTGTTTCAAAGCTTGGCTCTGACACTATGAGCACTGCCAAAATTTTACAACAGTTTGTGTATGTCATGGTCTGCAGACGCTGCCGATGGCACTGGTGGCAGCCTCAATAGAAGGCTGGGACTGCTTACCAGAGGGAGGATTTCCTGAGCTCTAATCACACCTGCTCTTTGTTCTCTCTCGCTCTCGCTCTCGCTCTCGCTCTCGCTGTCGCTCTTTTAAATACAGACAGGGTCTCACTCTGTTGCTCAGGCTGGAGTGCAGTGGCGTGATCATGGCTCACTGCAGCCTCAAATTCCTGGGCTTAAGTGATCCTCCTGCTTCTGTCTCCTAAGTAGCTGGGACTACAGGCATGCACCGCCAGGCCTGGCTAATTTCTTTATTTTTATTTTATTTTTGTAGAGACAAGGTCTTGTCACCTTCTCAGACTGATCTCGAACCCCTGGGTTCAAGAGATCCTCCCACCTAGGCCTCCCAAAGTGCTGAGATTACAGACGGGAGCCACCACTCCTGGCCCACACCTGGTTTTTATCCTCAACACACACCCTCAGGCTCAAACTGAAAAGGAAGGAGCAAACCCAAGAACCTGCATAAAAGATACCTTGACCTAAAATGTGCTCATGAACAGGCAACTTGACTACATATTCTCCTCGACCTACAGTGGAGCGACATCCCTACAAAAGCCATTGTAAATTGAAAATATTGAAAGTCTAAAATGCCTTGAATATACCTAACCTATCGAACATCAGAGCTCAGCCTCGCTTCCCTTAAATGTGCTCAGAACTCTTCATTAGCTTACAGTGGGCGACGTAATCTAACACAGGCCTATCTATGTTCTAATAAAGTGTTGAGTATCTCATGTGATTTACTGAATACTGTACTGAATGTGAAACAGAATGGTTGTCCGGGTACTCACCATTAGCTGACACAGCTGAACGCACACTGCGCCTGAAGAGCGTTTGAAGCATTGAACTAAAATTAATTGCTGGGTGATGGGGATGCTACAACGACAGGGTCATCAATTTCTGTCTTCTGCTGAGGCTGGAGAACCGCGGGAAGAAGGCGCTGGAGCATCAGCGCGTGCTGGTTTGGCAGGTGGAGCGCGCTTCCTTCAGGAAGGCATCAGGTGTCCGTGGTTTACCCTTCTGAGGGCAGGGCTGCCTGGGCGCTTCGGCTCGCAGCCACTGCCCAGCATTGAGAGAGCGTGTCATACGGCATATCCCTTGCCTGTGGGATAAAGGCCAGTCTTCAGAATCTGAAGTGCACTATTTCTTTTTTTTTTTTTTTTTGAGATGGAGTCTCGCTCCGGAGTCTTGCTCTGTTGCCCAGGCTGCAGTGCAGTGGTGCCATCTCGGCTCACTGCAACCTCCGCCTCCCGGGTTCAAGCGATTCTCCTGCCTCAGCCTCCCGAGTAGCTGGGACTAAAGGTGTGTGCCACAACACCTGGCTAATTTTTTGTATTTGTAGTAGAGACGGGGTTTCACTGTGTTAGCAAGGATGGTCTTGATCTCCTGACCTCGTGATCCGCCCTTCCAGGCTCCCGAAGTGCTGTGATTACAGGCGTGAGCCACCGGGCCCAGCCCTGAAGTGCACTTTCTACTAAATGCCTATCACTGTTATACCATCCTAAAGTTTAAGCTGGCACTTTCTATGCTTGCACCTGTTGCCTGAAGGATGTATTAGAAACAATACAGTTCCCTCCAACCCCTCCCCACCTCATTTGTGGAAGAATCTCAGGTCTCCCTCCTAGAAACGGATTCAGCCTCAGAGATTCTCAAGACCAAGGTGGCATCCCAAGGTTCCAGGCTCTGGAGACGAGGATGTGGAGGGAAGGGGGTAGGGGGAGGTCACTCTAGGAAAACACATGTACCCTAGACCCCCAGTGAGCTAAGTGGGACTGACTCCTAGATGGAAATAGCCCCGGCAGACTTATCACTGCAAGAATTCTGGTCTCCCTGGATACCCAGCATGCTCAAGAGCCCACTTGAAACACTGAAACACTTCAGCATACTGTATGTGCTCAGAGGAGTGGCTGAGACTAGCAGGTTGAGGAAGGAAAAGGAAGAGGGCCTTCTATGTGCCAAGTCCTAGAACTCAGGCACCATACCAGGAGACAACATGAAAAACAGTCTGCAGCAGACGTTGCTCTCGCCTCACGCAAAACCACTCCAACCTCCTTCTAGCAAGATTTCCTGTGCACCAAAGGCTGAAACACTGAAGACCTCTTCCTCCAAAGTCCCTTGCGCTACGGTTTTCCCCGAGTAGTCTTCCAGGTCGATCATAATAATAATAATAGCAGCTTACCCAGGCAGACGCTCTAGTGCATGGTACAGCCTGGGCATTTTAAGTGACTACCACACTGCCCCTCTGAAAGCACAGAGATGGAGATGCTTTGGACCTTCTCCAGCAGGGGTGACAGTGGCACTATGTCTAGTCAATCTCTAACCTCAGGGGCAGTCAGCAGCATCAGCACAGCTTCCTGGTTCAGCAGCTTTCCGGCTGCAGCACAGGCAATGTGGTTTTTGAGTTCACAGTGGAAGCAGCAGATACAGCAGCTACCTGACTAGGCCAGTTTTGCAGTGTGGTTCTGAGACTGTACCTGGACCTAGACCCACTCTGTATCCTCCCTCTCCAGCCCTTGCCATCATTCTATAGCCCAGTGGTTCTCCAAGGGTGGGTTCTGGACCAACAGTGCCTGGGAACTTGTTAGAAATGCAAATTCTTGGGCCCCACCCCAGACCTGCTGGATCGAAAACTCTTGGGGTGGGACCCGGTAGGCTTGACTTTAGCAAACCTTCTAGATGATTCTGATATGCCCTAAAGTTTAGGGACCTCTGCTGGAAGTCAACCACCTATAATAAATCCATTTCTACTATAGCTAGAGTGGATCCTGCTGTCTGCTGATTCATCCTGACTGAATCACAGTCGCTGTCCTCGCGTCGTCCATGAGGAAGACAATAAATAACGACAAAGCAGCATATCATTCTGGGGGAAGAAAAGAAAGAGTCACCTTACCCAGCCAAGAATGGTGACCTCCCAACTATCTTTACAATCTAGCTGTCGCAACAATTTTGAACATGCAACCTCAATAGTTATATTTATTTCTAAATTGTATATATACTCTATTAAATGTTTTAAAATTATAAATAGAAACCTAAAGGTGAGATTTTTTCAATGAATATAAATTAACGTTCTAATACTTTCTTCCTGAATCTCTAAGGATTGATTTGGCACTTTAGTGATCACCGCTCCAGAATGTCAGGATAACCTTTTGCCAAAAAGTAACAGCAGAATCAAAGGAATTAAAAGGAGGGTGCAGGATATTTTTGTGCAAGGGAGCATCAGGAGGTGACAATGACAATAATGATGATAATGACAATGATGATAATGATAATTACTCATTTTTGAGCAACTAACACGATCACTTAGCCTTGAAAGCAACCATGTGAGGTAGGACTATTACCCCTGATTGGGAAACTGAGAGTCAACAGTCTCCTATCTGGTAAGTGGCAGAGCAGGGTTTTGAAACCAAAATCTGGGTTTTTCCATTGTCAGTTTTGGGCTTGGGCTACTGTATGGCTGGAAGAGCCATCTACTGACACAGAGAATTCAGGAAGAAGAGGGGGTTTGGAGAGAAGATGGTAAGTTTTGTTTTGATGTTTGAGGTGCCCATGATGTATTCCGGTGAAGCCATCCAATACACAACTTAATATATGAAGCTGCAGAACCCAAGTCTGGCTGCAGAAAAAGGGTTGGAAAACTTTAACTTCTTAGCCCAAGTTGAAAATACTTATTTTGTTGTGAGCACCATGATGAAAAGGAGGAAGGGCCGGGTGCAGTGACTCATGCCTGTAATCTCAGAGCTTTGGGAGGTTGAGGCAGGAGGATTGCCTGAGCCCAGGAGTTCAAGACTACAGTAGCTATGATTGTGCCACTACACTCTACTACTTTGAAATTTTCTTCTAAAAAATTATGATGAATGCAGAAATTACAAAGGACCCAGATAAATTTAGTAAGCCTGGGCAACAGAGCAAGACCCTGTCTCAAAATAAATAAATAATTCTAAAATCTTTTAAAAAGAAAAAAGAAAGGAGCAAGTGGAGAGGGAAAGTAGAAGAGACAATGGGGGCGGGGGTGGGACAGTGGATAATGAATGGAGCGAGCTTCTCCATCAGCTAGGTGGGGACAAAATTGTGAGCACTACTGAGATTGTTAGCTTTGGTCGGCCAGGAGGAGAGACAGAAATCACACAGCCCTGGACTTGAATGCCAGCTCCATCTCCTTCCACAAAACCATGGAAAATGTAATGAAGTAATGAACCTCGTTGCCTCTGTTTCCTCTTCTGTAAAATGAGAATAATAATATATCTCCAACTGATAGAAATGTTATGCTGAAATGAGAAATGGTATAAAGTGCATATCTGTGTTTGGCCCACAGAAATAACTCAATATTTGTTACCTATAATTAGCTAACTGTCATTATAACTGGTATTGTTCTCTGAGCCAGGAACGAAGCAGGTAAGGATTTGTGCAAATGGAGGTGACCTTATAGCAGAGGAGCGTAAGAGCTCAAAGGAATTGTGAGCTGACGACTTTAACTTTTGGGCCAAGTCAGGGGCAAAGTCAAGAACTAAGAATGAGAGGAGCAAAGGCAGGGTGGGGGCTTGAGGAGAGGGCACAGATCCCTACGAACTACACTGGGAATTAAGACAGGAAATGAATTAGGTTCACCCGAAAGGACCTCCAAGTAACAATAACAGCATTAATCAATATGCTGTCTACAAAGCACACTCAGAAGAGCAAAGTTAGAGAATTAACACTTCCTAATTTCAAGACTTACTATAAAGCTATTGTCATCAAGACTGTGTGGTACAGTATTGACATAAAGACAGACACAAATACCAGTGGAACAGAATTAAAAGTCCACAAACAAACTCATACACATAGGGACAACTGATATATGACAAAGATATAAAAGCAATTCATCAGCGAAGGAATAGTCTTTTTCAACAAATGGCGCTGAAACCATTGAACATCCATATGTAAAAAAAAAAAAAAAAAAAAAAAGAACTTTGATTCATTCCTTGTACCACATACAAAAATTTAACTCAAAATAGACCACAGACCTAAATGTAAAACTGAAAACCATCACATTTTTATAGAAAACATAGGAGAAAATCTTGGTGTTGTTGGCTTAGACCAGGATTTCTTAGAAACTATTTCAAAAGCCCAAGCAATAAAAGAAAGATTGATAACTTGACTTCATCGAAATTAACAACTTCTGCCCTTTGAAAGACTATGAAGAGAATGAAAACACAAGGCACAGACTGGAGAAAATATTTGCAAAGTATGTATGTGATAAAGGTCTTGTATCCAGAATCCATACTGACCTCTCAAAACTATAATAAGACAATAAATACGCCAATGAAAACAATAAGTAAAAGCCTTTGAGCAGATACTTCATTAAAAAAACATGCATGGATAGCAATGATGCTCAACATCATTAGGGAAATGCAAATTAGCATCGCAAAGATGTGCTACTACACATCTATTTGAACGACTAAAGTCAAAAAGACCAGTTACCAAGTATCGTCAAGGATGGAGAAGAGCTGGAACTCTCATGCACAGCTGGGGTCATGCAAAATGGTATAGCCATTTTGGAAAAGTTTGATTCTTAAAAAGGTAAACATACACCTCGCCGGGCGCGGTGGCTCATGCCTATAATTCCAGCGCTTTGAGAGGCTGAGGCAGGCAATCACCTGAGATCAGGATTCAAGACCAGCCTGGCCAACATGGCAAAACCCCACCTCTACTAAAAAAATACAAAAATTAGACAGGTGTGGTGGTGCACACCTGTAGTCCCAGCTACTCAGGAGGCTGAGGCAGGAGAATCACTTGAACCCAGGAGGCAGAGGTTGCAGTGAGCCGAGATCGAGCCACTACACTCCAGCCTGGGTGACAGAGTCAGACTCCATCTAAAAAAAATAAAATAAAAAGTTAAACATACACCTACCACATGATCCAGCCATTTCACTTCTAGTTATCTTCTCAAAAGGAAGAAAAGCATATGTCCATACATTGAAAGACTTGTACAAGAATGCTTACAATAACTTATTCATAATCTCACAAAACCATAAGAAGCCTTTAAGGGGTGGCTTCATAAGCATATGTGATGAAGGACAGGAGAGCCCCAAAACTGGGGCTTAGCCCTGGTTTTCCCAGGAAAGAATTCAAGGGCGAGCTGGCGATTTCAGACAGCAATCTTGTACTGAACAGTACTGCTCCTTGCAGAGCAGGGCTAACTAATACACAGTGCATCTAGAGTTGGCAACAAATGAGCTGTTGGCAACTGTATTTCTACCCACTTACACCAACTTTCAATTACATGCAAATTAAGGGACAGTTAGCGCAAATTGAAAGGCAGGTTATTTAGAACTTTCTAGGAAAGAGATGGTAACTTCTGGGTCATTGTCATGGCATTTGTAAACTGTCATGGCATTGGTGGGAGTGTCTGAGGCTAATGAGCAATGATGACAGCTAGGGATGGCTTTTGTTGTCATTTGTTGGTCCCCGCCGGTTTCTTCACTTTTTCCTGCCTGAGACTGGGAAATAAATCCTGCTGGTCTCCTACCTCATATGGATAAA
Source organism: Rhinopithecus bieti (assembly GCF_001698545.2). Classification (NCBI taxonomy): domain Eukaryota; kingdom Metazoa; phylum Chordata; class Mammalia; order Primates; family Cercopithecidae; genus Rhinopithecus; species Rhinopithecus bieti. Next base: position 1,950,796 of record NW_016837762.1, on the reverse strand, counting down.
CTGGGTTTATCTATGCTGTGGAATACTACTCAGCAATGAAAAGGAATGAACTACTGATACACACAACCACCTGGATGAATCTCCAGAGAATTATGCAAGGTAAAAGAGTGCATACTGTATGATTCCATTTACAAGACTCTAGAAATGGAAAATTAATCTATAGGGACTGAAAGCAGTTTCCATGGTGGACTGGGAAATAGGGGAAGGGACAGAGGAATTACAAAGGGCACGAGGAAACTTTTGGAGATGATGAACAGATATGTCCATTGTCGTTGTGGTGATGGTTTCATGAGCATAGGTATATGTCAAAATTGATCACATTGTACTGCAGACTGGGTGGTTCACACAACAGACACTTTGAGATGGCATCTCACCCTGTTGCCCAGGCTGGAGTGCAGTGGTGTGATCTTGGCTCACTGCAACCTCCGCCTCCCGGGTTCAAGCAATTCTCCTACCTCAGCCTCCCAAGCAGCTAGGATTACAGGCACCTCCACCACACACGGCTAATTTTTGTATTTTTAGTAGAGACGAGGTTTCACCATGTTGGCCAAGCTGGTCTCCTGACGTCAAGTGATCCGCCCACCTCAGCCTCCCAAGGTGCTGAGATTACAGATGTGAGCCACCATGCCCAGCTTACAACAGACGCTTATCACCCCACAATTCTGCAGGCTGAAGTCTGAGACCAAGGTGTGGGCAGGGTTAGTTTCTCCTGCAGCCTCGCTCCTGGAGTTGTAGGTGGCCCTGTGTCTTCACGTGGTCTTACCTCTGGGCATGTCTGTGTCCTAATCTCCTCTTCTTATGAGGACACAAATCAGATTGGATTAAGGCCCGCCTTCATAATCTAATTTTAGCTTAATCACCTTTTTAAAGATCCTGTCTCCAAATATATAGTAGTTGAGGTATTAGGGGTTAGGGCTTCAACACATGAATTTCGAAGGAGAACAATTTCACCCATAACAAGCCGTGTTTTCTGTTTATACCACAGCACTTACCACACAGTTAATTGAGATGTAGCCAAATTTCCTTAGGATATTCTGGTTATGTGAATTACGTGACTAATAGAAGAGAGATTTTCTTTAACTAGCAATTCTATTAAACTACCAAAAGCTATAGCTGAACACCTTTAATAACACACATATAGACAGGGCATGGTGGCTCACGCCTGTAATGCCAGCACTTTGGGAGGCCGAGGAGGACGGATCACCTGAGGTCGGGAGTTTGAGACCAGACTGGCCAACATGGTGAAACCCTGTCTCTACTAAAAATACAAAAAAAATTAGCTGAGTTTGGTGCTGTGCACCTGTAATCCCAGCTACTCGGGAGCAGGCGAATTGCTTAAACCTGGAGGCAGAGGTTGCAGTGAGCTGAGATCACATCACTTCCACTCCAGCCTGGGTGACAGAGTGAGACTCTGTCTCAAAAAATAAATAAATAATTTAAAAAAATAAAAAACACAGACAAATTAAACAGGCAGAAGGCAACATGATTTTGGCGGGGGGAAGTGTAGGAAACAATGGGGCTGGAGACATAAAAAAAGGCCTGAAAGTTATTCTTTCGTCGGCCGGGCGCGGTGGCTCACGCCTGTAATCCCAGCACTTTGAGAGGCGGAGACGGGCGGATCACGAGGTCAGGAGATGGAGACCATCCTGGCTAACACGGTGAAACCCCGTCTCTACTAAAAATACAAAAATTAGCGGGTCGCGGTGGCGGGCGCCTGTAGTCCCAGCTGCACGGGAGGCGGAGGCAGGAGAATGGCGTGAACCCGGGAGGCGGAGCTTGCAGTGAGTGGAGATCGCGCCACTGCACTCCAGCCTGGGCGACAGAGCGAGACTCCGTCTCAAAACAACAAAAAAAGTTATTCTTTCGTCATAAGCAATAGGAACGGAGAAGAGCTACATATCAAAAAGTAGCTTTTTCTTTATCCTCTGGTCTGGTTTTACCATCAGGCTGCTTGGATGGACCCAAATGAGGACATTGTCTAGTCTGGTCGAGGGCCATCTGTTGGTCCTCACTGACCGAGACCTCCCATCCCCCACAGGACAATCATTGCTTTGCGACTTAAACAGAAGGCAGGTTTTGGGCGGAGTGCCTTCCTTGCCGCGGGACCACACCAGCAGCTGCTGCCTTTGTGAGTGCTTTCCGGTTAGTGCCAAGGGCAGGAAATTTAAGCCAGAGTCAGGCAGGCGGGGCACCAGGTGTGGAGGGAAGCAGGGCTTATCTGACAACCGTCTGCATAAGGACCGACGGAGGCCTTTGCAAGCCCCAAGTTGCTACTTCAAACATTAACTTGTGTTTTTATTCAGATAGTCTACTAAAGCTCAGTGTAGAATTGGTATGTACTTTTAAATACCAGGACACTCCTTATGTGCCTGTGATGAAAGCTTCCTCTTTGGGGTGAAACCTTTGGACTTGTTTGTGGAATAGGGGAATTTGGGGAAGAAGCAAGTCTCCTCACCTGGCTGGAGCTGAGCAGTTTGTGAACTGATACTGCTGTGAGACAAACATGATACTTTTGGCAGGACTTGAACTTACATGAGCAACCAGATAATTATGACTTTAGGGACTCTCATTTAATTAATTATTAATTATGTTGGCCATTTATTAAATATCTACTATGTGCCAATCACTGTTCTAGGCAGTTAATATACATACATATGATATATATGTACCATCTCAAACAGTAGATAATCATATTCTTCATTTTACAATCAAGGAAATGAGGATCAGGGAAACACCTTGCCCAGAAACACGCAAATAGCAAGGTTCAACTCAGACCTAGATTTGCCTGATTTCAAAGCCTAGTCTCCTTTCTCTCACTTCTTGCTTTTCTGAAAGAATACCCGATAATATATTTTGGACTTGTATACTTGGGTTTTTGTTATTTGGCAAGTTATCTTTATATGTCTATTTAGATTGTAAGGTTCTCAATAGGAAAGATTGGGTTTTTTCTTGAGACAGAGTCTCACCCTGTCACCCAGGCTGGAGTGCAGTGGTGTGATCTCGGCTCACCGCAACCTCCGCTTCCCGGGTTCAAGCGATTCTCCTGCCTCAGCCTCCAGAGTAGCTGGGACTTCAGGCACCTGTTACCATGCCCAGCTAATTTTTGTATTTTTAGTAGAGACAGGGTTTCACCATGTTGGCCAGGCTGGTCTCAAACTCCCGACCTCAGGTGATCCATCTGCCTTGGCCTCCCAAAGTGCTGGGATAACAGGCGTGAGCCACCACGCCTGGCCAAGATTAGGTCTTTTTCTGGCTTTTTCTTACCAGAATATACACATTTTTACATCAAAAGTGTTACTTGAAAGTGTGCACCTGACTTAAGACTATTATAACAGCATCAAGCTCCTGGTTTTGACACATATTGTTATATAAGATGACATCATGGGGAAGCTAGAAAAGGGCACGTGAAGACTCTCTGCAACTTATTTTTGCAACTTGTGCATTCTAAACTATTTATAGCTGGGCGCGGTAGCTCATGCCTATAATCCCAGCACTTTGAGAGGCCGAGGTGGGCGGATCACCTAAGGTCAGGAGTTTGAGACCAGCCTGGCCAACACAGTGAAACCCCATCTCTACTAAAAATACAAAAACTAGCCAGGCGTGGCGGCAAAAATAAATAAATAAATAAATAAATAAATAATAAAAGGTTTTTTTTTTTTTTTGTTTGGTTGGTTTTGTTTTTTGTTTTTTTTTTTTTGAGATGGAGTCTTGCTCTGTCACTCAGGCTGGAGTGTGCAGTGGCGCGATCTCGGCTCACTGCAACCCCTGTCTCCCAGGATCAAGTGATTCTCCTGCCTCAGCCTCCCGAGTAGCCGGGACTACAGGCGCGCACCACCTCGCATGGCTAATTTTTGTATTTTTAGTAGAGACGGGGTTTCACCATGTTGGCCAACCTGGTCTCGAACTCCTGACCTCAGGTGATCTGCCCCCTCCGGCCTCCCAAAGTGCTGGGATTACAGGCTTGAGCCACTGTGCCCGGCCAAAGTGGCTTTTAAAAGTGTAATTGATGATGATAATAAGGAGCACTGTGGCAATATAGAACCAAGAGAGTTAGGCAAGTTGAGTCCTGGGTTCTACCGCTGCTCTGCCAATAACTAACTAGCTGTGTGGCTTTTACAGGTCCCTTGTCCACCTGAGGCCTAGCAAAGTCAAGGTGGCATCCACATTCCATTGTACAGTCGAATTATGATTTCTGTAATTTCAAAAAAAAGGATTTTACACGTCCACTTTAGGATGCAAGAATGAATATACACACCTAATGTAATTCCTCCCAAAACACACTAAAGTTACAGTATAGAAATTTTCTAAAAGACATATCCCACAAAAATAGGCGGGACAGGAGACAGTAGCAACAAAGGAATAAAATCTAGGCAGCTTCTGTAAGTGATGAATGAGGAAAACACAAATTAACAGGCCTGGAGTTGGTGGCTGATAAAGCTAAGGATAAACCTGTTCACTATAGAATCTTCCCAAAGCTCAGGTACCTGGTACCTAACAGTACCAGATACCTCTGGAAATGGAGGTTCAAAGAGGGTGGTGGAAATAAGGACTGGGTGGCGACCCCAGAGACACAAGTCTCGAGATTCCTTCCCTGGCTGTTTGTCACCTGGAAGCTGCTTTGCCTCCACCCCTTCATAGTTACACATCTCACTGTCTTACGAGTACAAAACAGAAGTATCTGGACTTGGGAAGCTGAAAGCACCGTGTCAAAACCAAGAAGATTAAATGACTGTATGCACAATGGATGCTGAGTGATGAGACCCCCAGGCCCTCTTCCCCCAGCTTAGCTCCCAGAGCACTGATGGCCAGATCTTAAGCATCCAGGCAGGAGACTAAAATTCTGCTCCAGAGAATCTGACCAGCTCAAGAGAAATCATCAGAAGATACTGAAATGAGGTTTGTTCAACAAATGGTCCAGCCAGCCAGCTGAGCCTGCAGGGAAGCTCAGAGGCAGCAAACCCTGCCTTGAGCGCCAAGCTTCCAGTTAGCTTTTTGGTTCTCAGTTCTTTTTCATGAAGATACAGACAAAACAAACAGAAGAAAAATCACACTCGAGTTATGCAGGGAGAAGAAAACTTCCTCCAAAATAATTAATATCCTCAGAGAGATGACAAAAGATCCATGCAAAAAGGAAAGAAAGAAAAAAAAAAACCCCACACAGAGAACAGCAACAGCTGGAAGAGCTCTTGAGAATTAAAAACAGGAGCATACAGATGACAAATTAAATAGAGAGGCTGGAAAATCAAGTTGATGGGAAGTATCCCAGAAGCTAGAGCACAAAGACAAAGAGCTATAAAATGAAAGAGAAAAGGACAGGATGAGTCCAGGAGGCCTGACATTAAATAATAGAAGGAGTTTCAGGAAGAGAGAAAAGAGAAATCGAGGGAAACCCATCAACAAAATTCATCAAGAAGTTTGCCCAGAACAGAAGGATGTGAATTTCCAGAATAAAAAGCCCACCAAGTGCCCAACACAATAGATGAAAGTAGAATCACACCAAGGAACATCAATGAGAAATGTCCAAAAAAAAAAAAAAAAAAATCCTACGGGTTTTTATAAAGAGAAAATAAGTCAATTAAAAGGATCAAGAAACACACTGACTTCAGACATCTAAAAGCAAATAGAGGCTGGGTGCAGTGGCTCACGCCTTTGCACTTAACACTTTGGGTGGCCAAGGCAGAGGATCTCTTGAGCCCAGGAGTTCAAGACCAGCTTGGGTAACATAGTGAGACCCTATCTCTACAACAACAACAACAACAAAAAGAAAAGCTGAGTGTGGTGTTGCATGCCTGTGGTTCTGGCTACTCAGGAGGCTGAGGTGGGAGGGTCAACTGAACCCAGGAGGTCAAGGCTGCAGTAAGCCATGATCACACTATTGCACTCCAGCCTGGGTGACAGAGGGAGACCCTGTCTCAAAAAAATAAAACAAAATAAAAAATGACTAAATATTAAAAAAAAATAAATTTTAAAAGAACTAAAGAAAGAAAAAGAAAAGCAAACAGACAATGGATAGAGGTTCCAATTCTGGGCAGGAGGGCAAACACACACTCCACCTGGGCTCTCCCAGCTGCACTTATAAAACCTGGACAGAATGTAATCCCAGCATTTTGGGAGGCCAAGGCAAAGGATCACTTGAGATCAGGAGTTGGACACCTGGGCAACATAGCAAGATCGTGTCTCTATAAACAGTTTTTAAAATTTTAAATTAAAAAAAAAAAGGAAAGTAAATAGTCTTCCTTCCTTCCTTCCTTCCTTCCTTCCTTCCTTCCTTCCTTCCTTCCTTCCTCTCTCCTTCTTTTCTTTTTCTCCTTCCTTCCTTCCTTCCTTCCTTCTCTCTCTCTTTCTTTCTTTCTTTTTCTTTTCTTTCTTGACAGAATCTCATGCTGTGAGCCACCATGCCCAGCCAGTACACAGTATTTCTGAGAAGTAAATAGTCGCAGGCAGATTGAGGAAGAGGAGAATCCAAAGTGCCACCAGAGCAGCAGTGCATGTCTCACTTTTTCCACTGAAATACTCTAGGCCGGCCGGGTAAGGTGGCTCACTCCTGTAATCCTAGCACTTTGGGAGGCCGAGGTGGGCAGATCAACTGCAGCCGGGAGTTCGAGACCAGCCTGACCAACATGGTGAAGCCCCGTCTCTACTAAAAATACAAAATTATCTGGGCATAGTGGTGCATGCCTGTAATCGCAGCTACTCTGGAGGCTGAGGCAGGAGAATCGCTTGAACCTGGGAGGCAGAGGTTACAGTGAGCCGAGATTGCGCCATTGCACTCCAGCCGGGGCAACAGAGCGAAACTCCGTGTCAAAAACAACAACAACAACAACAACAACAACAAAACAACTCTAGGCCTAACTCAAGGCACTATGACAGAATGGCAGCAATAACCTGAAGTGCCTAAAAAATGGAATATTATTTAGCAATAAAAAGGAACAAATTGGCCAGACACAGTAATCCCACCTGTAATCCTAGGTCTTTGTAGTCCCAGCACTTTGGGAGACCAAGGCAGGCAGATCACTTGAAGTCAGGAGTTCAAGACCAGCCTGGTCAACATGGAGAAACCCCGTGTCCACTAAAAATACAAAAATTAGCTGGGTGTGGTGCCTGATGCCTGTAATCCCAGCTACTCAGGAGGCTGAGACAGGTTAATCACTTGAACCCTGGAGGCAGAGGTTGCAGAGAGCTGACATTGCACCACTGCACTCCAGCCTGTGTGACAAGAGCATAACTGTGTCTCAAAAAAAAAAAAGAAGAAGAAGAAGAAGAAAAGAAGAAGGAGAAGAGGAGGAAGAAATCAACAGAGAAACTCAAACAGAGTGATATTCTACAACACAACAAACTGGTTTTCTTCAATAGTGACAAAATAATGAACGACAAGGAAAGACTGAGGAACTGTTGCAGATTGAAGAGACTAAATGCACTGTGGGACCCTCGCTTGGATCTTGAAACAGAAAAAAGACTTCATGGGAAAACTGGTGAACTCCAAGTAAACCTGTAGTCTAGTTAGTCATACTGTACCACAGTTGCTTTCTTGGCTTTGATCATTGTGCTATAGTGCTGACATTCTGTAAGATGTAAACCTTAGGGGAAGCTGAGCGAGGGATATATAAACAGCCTCTCTAGTGTTTTTACTTTTCCGTAAGTCTAAAGTTATTTCAAAATAAAAAGTTTTTCAAAGACACATACTATGTTAAAATAAATCATCTTATATTCTTATTCTAAGGTTTATACAGTAAACTTCTAAGGTTTATACAGGAATGACGTGGACTTGTAAACGACCCAGAGCTCAATCCTACTGGGCAACTGTGAGTTGGTGCCTGGACCAGCGGCCTGGCTGACACTTCTTGTTCATTTCTCTGCCTCAGCCAGTAGGTTTAGCTAGAATTCCAAGGCCTTGGACTTTGCTGGACTAGAAAAGGAAAGAGGAAAGGGAAGTAAATCGCCACAGGGGTCAAACCTGCTTTCCTGCACTCTTCTGAGCTGCTCTTGGCTCCTACTCTGCAGAGTTAAAACCTCTAAGGAAGCCACTCTTTTATCATCTCCAAAAGATTACAGGATCATAGAGTCTGGGCTGGAACTATACCATCTATTTATGCCCTCGGAATTTTAGAAACAAGACCCATGTTTACAAATGTGAGCTGACATGTCACATTTGTGGAGAAATAACGCAGTAGCTGCCAGGCGGCAGCAAGATTCTTCATGTTCAGAAGCTCCTCCGCGTAAAAGCAGGTTAAGTCCTGAAAGATCGTTCTTAAGTGCACTGTTTGTTAGTTCAGTTGCCTAGGAAGGGTTTAAGCTTGCAGCCCTCAGATTTCTTTCCACCAAACAGGCGTGTTTTAAATTCACACACATACTCCTCCTCTGAACTGGTGAATGCACTCTCGAACATGTTTTCCCCTAACACATCCATTTTTTTTCTGCATTGAAAATTCCACTGGGACAGATAACATCTGCAAGTATTGTAAGAATCTCCTTAGCAGCTTCACGTCCACCACTCCACTTTGAAGTCAGGCAAATTCAAAGGAGCCTTATATAGAGGAAATATCCATGGCGTGAGGCAAACATTTCATCACTCCCAGGCTTGAAGTCTTCAGGCAAACAGTTGGTATTCTCCTGGGCAGGGCTAGTAGACTCTGTGGATGCTGTGCTGTCAAGCCATGGCACTTTAAATCCTTTGGGGTTTGTCTACTGCATTTTCGATCCACTGCTGATTATTGTTGACTACAGAGGTTAAGGCAGCTTTTATATATTACACAATATACAAAAGGTCTTTAAGAACCTTTCCTAACGTTAAATGACTTAGTCCATACACAAGGGCAGCATTCGTTACTTTGTCACTGTTTTCTATTAAAACAACAAGAAACTATCGCTCATTTGTCATTGAATACATTAATAAACCCTTTCATGGGCATGATGGAGTTGAATGTGTTTGTAAAACACCTCAGCACCCTGTACTAGCAAAGCAAGCACACCTTAGGCCAAGAGGCCTGCAGCCAAGAACCCTGATCTAGTCCTTGGTGGTGACTGACCTTTCTCAGGAAAGCGCAGCTTTGTTGACAATCATGGATGTTCTCAAGGAGATGGGATCTGCACTTCCTATAAAAAGCAAGGAGGCCAGGTGCGGTGGCTCATGCCTGTAATCCCAACACTTTGGGAGGCCAAGGCGGGAGGATCACTTGAGGCCAGGAGTTCCAGACCAGCCTGGCCACCATGGTGAAACCCCATCTCTACTAAAAATACAAAAATTAGCTGGGCATGATGGTGCATACCTATAATCCCAGCTACTTGGGAGGCTGAGGCAGGGGAATTGCTTGAATCTGGGAGGCAGAGGTGGCAGTGAGCCAGGATCATGCCACAGCACTCCAGCCTGAGCAACAGAGTGAGACCCTGTCTCAAAAAAAAAAGAAAAGAAGCAAGCAGATTCTAAAGTTGATTTGTAGTATACTGTCTCTAGATCAACAAACCAGGAGGCTGGCAAAGTTATCTGAAGAATTTGGGCAGAAATATGTTTATCTGTATCATTAAAAAAACAAAAAAAAAAACAAAAAAAACAGCCAGGTGCTGTGGCTCACGCCTGTAATCCCAGCACTTTGGGAGGCAAAGGCGGATGAATTGTTTGAATCCAGGAGTTCAAACAGACTGGGCAACATGGTGAAACCCCATCTCTACTAAAAATGCAAAACTTCAACCAGGCATGGTGATGTGCGCCTGTAGTCCCAGCTACTCAGGAGTCTGAGAAGGGAGGATCACTTGAACCCGGGAGGCAGAGGTTGCAATGAGCCATGATCACGCCACTGCACTCCAGCCTGGGTGACAGAGGGAGACTCTTTCTCAAAAAATAAAAATAAGAAAAATAAGAAATCAAAGATTTGTTCAGAAATTTGTAAAGTAGGATACACTGGTTAAGCACTTACTATGTATCAAGTGCTTAACCAGTATAACCTATTTTACATTGTGTAACCAATGCATGCATTGTCATTTAATTCTTTTCTTTTCTTTTTTTTTTTTTTTTTTTTTTTTTTTTTTTTTTTTTTGAGATGGAGTCTTGATCTATTGCCTAGGCTGGAATGCAGTGGCACAATCTCAGCTCACTGCAACCTCTGCCTCCCGGGTTCAAGCAATTCCCCTGCCTCAGCCTCCCGAGTAGCTGGGATTACAGGCACCAGGTACCACACCCAGCTAATTTTTGTATTTTTTGTGGACACGGGGTTTCTCCATGTTGGCCAGGCTGGTCTTGAACTCCTGACTTCAAGTGATCTGCCCGTCTTGGTCTTCCAAAGTGCTGGGATTACAGGCATGTGCCACCATGGCTGGCCAATTTTTTGGTATTTTTAGTAGGGACAGTGTTTCACCATGTTGGCCAGGCTGGTCTCAAACTCCAGACCTCAGGCAATCCTCCCACCTCAACCTCCCAAAGTGCTGGGATTACAGGTGTGAGCCACTGCACCTGGCCATAATTCTTAAAACACCTCTACTGTATAGATACTATTATTACATATTACAAATAGGGAAACTGAGGCATGGATAAAGTAACTTGTCCAAGGCCACACAGTTAGTTAGGGAATAGGGATTCCAACCCAATCTCTGACTACAGAACTCCCAACCACTAAGCTGCAGTTTTCAGGCAACCACCTGTCTCAGATTCACTCTGACCGTAGGGAAATGAGTATGAATCTATACTCAAAGATATAGATACCTTTTTCCTCACAATATTATCATCCAAGAGGATTAGCTCTGTGTCCAGCTTACCACTCTCTCACTCTGCGTCACCTTCCTGTCAGCATATCAAAACCACGCTACCTCCCAACTCTATGCTTTAAGAATCTACAGAACTGGATGCTGATGGTGGCAAAGTCTGTCAACAGAGCTCAAGCAGTGGCTGTCATTCAGGGGCGATTTTGGCCCGCAGGGGACATTTGGCTATTTTTGGCCATCACAACTTAGGTGGGAGTGGGGAGGGGAGCTACTGGATAGCAGCCAGGGATGCTGCTAAACATCCTGTAATGCACAGGCAGCTCTCCCACCCACCCCTCAGTCTGGCCCAAAATATCAATAGTGTTGAGGTTGAAAAACTCTGAGCTAAAAAAATCAGTAATGCTCATCAGTCCTCGTCCACAGCCCGGCCCGGGATGAAGCATGGCGGACACTAGTCATGAGACAGTATCAGATGGGTTAGCTCTTCTGGGAGGCGAGATGCTGCTGCTTGCACTTGGACTTTTTCCATCCAGCTAATTAACACATTTACAGATGACCTGACTGACAGCCTCCTTTCCCCCGACAAACAGCATGCTAATAAGCCTTTCCAAAATCAAAATACTGTCCTGACAAACTAAGGGAGTGATTGATTCAGCAAGGTAAGTCTTTCTGCTGTGCATGAGGCAAAGGCATAGGACCTACTCTAGAGGCAGTCAATGGGGTGGCATGCCCAGAGTGAAGTATGTTATTAATAAGGACAAGGGGGCATGGGCAGAGAAAGGCAGGAAAGATCATTACCATCCAATGGGGAAGAACAGAACTTTAAAACTGGTCAGGGAATCCTGTTGGCTTCACCCGCTGATTATTTTAGCAAGCAATGAGATCATGGTCTGCAAGAACAGAGCTAAAGAGCTGGGAGCTATAACCAGATACTGCAGCAAATAAAGTCAGCTCCAATATAGAAAGGAACACAAGGCATGGGCTGCATTTGATTCACCCAAGGTTCAAGGTCAGAGTCGTGCCATGAAGGCACCAGTGGAGTTAGGGGAAGGCAGACACACCTGGTTTTGAACTCCAGCTTTGAAACACTTCCACCATGTATAGGCAGAAAACACTTTCTCTGAGACTTCATTTCTTATCCGTAGAGTGGGAGTAGTAATAAGAGTCACTATGCAGGGCTGTCCTGAGAAGCAAAGGGTGTGATGTGTGTAATCCAGCGCTTGGATAGGGGGCTGTGCACAAAATTAGTCTGGAACAAGAGCCGAGTGGTCCCTCCTGCTCCCCTCCTCCCTTTCCTTGCATATGGTTTTCCTGGGTGTCTGGCTGCCAGAGGAACTGCTCCCGGGGCTGAGTCCTGCGATCCCAATAGAGGCTTTTTATTAAGTAGAATTTACACTGACAACTCGTTCCATCCAATATGTCCAGAGAGCAAACTCACCTCAAACAAGCATACTTAAATTTTCTAGAGCCCAGAAAATCACTTTTTGAAATAATTATTATGAACCTGGGGTCCCTAGAAGCAGATTTACCATGAAGTTAATGAAAATGAAACTTCAGGCTTCTCACTTCACCCGCCCCCACAGGGAGGCTCAAGCCAGGGCCCCAGCAGCCTGTGCATATGGTCACTCACTGTTATAAACTCTGCAATGGTAAGATGCTTAGTTGCTTCAGATCGCTGCCTCTTTCCACCTTGACTTCCATTTGGCCACATTTCCTCTCCTTTTGGGTGGCTTTGGAATGACCCTGGGCGTTTTGGGGACCTAGCTAAAGAATCCAAGTTAGAGCTACCTTTAGTTTTGGGTTGATTACGATATATTGATACAGTCAATTTCTTTCTTTCTTCTGAGACAGGGTATCGCTCTATCACCAGACTGAATGCAGCGGTGTGATCAGGGCTCACTGCAGCCTAGATCTCCTGGGTGCAAGCAATCCTCCTGCCTCAGTCTCCCAAGTAGCTGGGACTATAGGCATGTAGCACCACACCCAACTACTTTTTATATTTTTTTTGTAGAGATGAGGTTTTGCCATGCTGCCCAGGCTGGTCTCAAACTCCTGGGTTCGATCAATCTGCCCACCTCTGTCTCCCAAAGTGCTGGGATTACAGGCACGAGCCACTGCACCTGGTTGATGCAGTCACTTTCGTATCGCCAAGCTACTGCTTAGAAAAGGTTTCCAGGGATATTCCTACGTACCGACTTAGCTGGCATGGATTGTGAAGGTTCAGACTCAAGCATCATATCATGATATGTGCATGTCCCCAGAGCAAGGGAGGGAGCAAGATGTGAAACAGGGTCCTACATGAGTCTGGGCAAAGCTTTCCAATCATCAAAGTTGTACGACTGTAGATACACTTAAACGGATCCCTGGTCAAGATAAAAGTTCTCACCTTTCAGGAACGTAAGAGGCCATCAATGAGTATCTGCCCCAAAATGTGGGATGGAAAGGATTTTAGAGTTATGTTAGTCAGTTAATTATATGTTTTTCTAAATTTAGTGATACTTTAATACCTAATTTTGTATGTATAAGTTAATATTCTCTTCCTTCCAAATTGCATAAGCTTCAGGACCTACGAAACCTAGATTCACCCCTTTGGCTCACATACTCTTATTTTAGCTTATTTAGCTTTTTAAAAAAATTATTATTAATTAAACCTTATTTTAGCTTTTTTTTTTTTTTTTTGAGACGGAGTTCCACTTTGTCACGCAGGCTAGAGCGCAGTGGCACAATCTCAGCTCACTGCAACCTCTGCCAGTTGGGGCAATTCTCTTGCCTCAACCTCCCGAGTAGCTAGGATTACAGGCACACACCACCATGCCCGGATAATTCTTTTGTATTTTTAGTAGAGACGGGGCTTCACCATGTTGGCCAGGCTGGTCTTGAACTCCTGATCTCAGCCTCCCAAAGTGCTGGGATTACAGGCGTATTTTAGCTTTTGAAGAGGGTACGATGGAGAAAAGGTGAAGAGGGAGAAAACTAAACTTCCTAACTAAATTTCATGAAATAATTATATTTCAGTGACAGAGTGAAATTCTTTGTATGTTTGTTCTTTCTGAAAAGAGCTAAATGAAATAGGATTAAGACTCCAGACTACACCAGTAGATTTTCTTGTAAGGCTGCATCTGTACTGCAGTGTTTGGGTAAAGTACTTTCTGTGCAATGTGAAATAAAACACGCCTAGATTTAAAAAAAAAAATGCTGTCAACTTTCTGCTAAAGCCTTTTATCTGTACTTTACCTTCCCCTTCCCTCCAGCAGATTCCAAATTCTTCATTGACACCCACTATTGTCACTTCCACACTAAATTAAACAAACTCAGTTCGATCATTGCAGTTTTTGAAAGCACAAAGTAACACTATACAAGTTAGAGAAAGTGAAATAACTTCTATCTAAATTCAAACAGCTGAACAAGGAAACATTCAGGTAGGCAGAGTCCTTACGGTTTCTGTTCTTCCCACAGCAAAACCTAAAGGAGCCACATTCTGGATGTTGTCTTTCGTGTTAACCAAAAGTCCAGTCGGACCCCATGGCTCACAGTGCTTCTCCTCACCCCTCACCTCTCCCCAGACTCCATCAACCCAGAAGCACTAATTTCATAAGGAAGAGAAAACTTGGCTTTCTACTAAATTCAGCTCTGAATTCAGCCCTCCATTTCCCAAGGGCTAGGACCCACAGCCAAGTCAGCCCGCCCCTCTCTCTCGCTCCCAGACCTGAGCTGGGGATCCTCAGCCCAGGGCTCCTCCAGGTTTGGAAAAGGCGGCTATGCTGGGCAAGTTTGGAAAGTTCTGGGAGAAGAGCGAAAGGAGGGAGTGTGTGTTGGCTCTTTTCCTTTGCTTGGAAAGCACTTAACAAGAACGACACCCTACCTCCACATCAAATGCCTTCTCTTGCAGTCCTGCTTGTTTTCTAAAACTGAGTTTTGTCTTCAAAGCCGGGATTTTCTCCCTGGTAGTAAGCATTGGCTAATGATTACCAGTTGGCTCCTGCCTCTGAGTGCCATGTGACCTCGACACGTGACTTGGAGCCGGCTGTGGTTGTTACTTGTATTTGAATAAGAAGATCAAGCTTATTATTGCAGTAAAATCCTGTGGGACTTGTCTGTGCAACGTGATTCCCCGGGCATGTTACACAACGCGGCGTAGAGCGTCGTCTTCCGGAGACTCAGGTCGTTTCCTAAGGTAAAACAAACACGATTTTATATTTTCCAAAGTGAAAGTCCATTTTCCCCCTGGAAAATGGCTGTTGATCCTGGAAAAAGATGAAGCCCAGATTCTCCAAACCCTGTTAGTCCCTTTGGTACAGTAAGGTAGAACTACTGCCCAGCACACAGAGAAGAAAACGGATCCAGTCTCCTTTTCAAATAAAGATTTAGGATTGACATTACCTTTTACTATTTCCCCTTCTCCCTTCCTAAAAAGTCTTCAAGATATGCTGTTATCTACCTATAAAGAATTTACACTAAAATGACATTTTAAATTTAAAATTTAAATGGCATGTTCATTTTGTGGTTTTCTCCTTAGATTTCTACAACATTAAGAGTTAAATTTTTATTCTCCACATACCCTGTAAAAGAGACATCAGAAGGATTCGTCTTTTTGTGGGTGGGAAGAGCTGGATGTCCCCTTCAGGTTGGGATATATGTGTGCATATATATGCAAATATATGCAGATTTGCCCCAAGAGGGCTTTTCCAAGACCAAGAAGGTGACATCTTTACCAGGCATGTTTTAATCCTTCCCCCCACCCCAATGCTAAAGAAGCCCTGCTATAATTTGCTTTCTTCTGCCTCTAAGGGTGATGACTCAATTACAGAGGCAAGACCAGGGAGGAACAATAGCTTTGGTTATCTATAATGAGCGATCCAATAACCATCAAACCAGTGAGTTCTCTTGGCCCAAGGCTGGGGCTTCTGTGTGGAACCACAAAGGGCACTTTTCTCTCTCTCTCTCTTTTTTTTTTAACTTTTATTTTAGGTTCAGGGGTACAAGTGCAGGTTTGTTATACAGGCCAACTCATGTCACGGGGGTTTGTTGTACAGATTATTTAGTCACCCAGGTACTAAGCCTAGGACCAATTAAACATTACTCTCCATTTTCCACTCCCCTACCCCCTGGTAACCACCGTTCCGCTATTGTCTCTAGACACCTCATATTAGTAGGGTCACATAGTATTTTTCCTTATATGACTGACTTGTTTCACTTAACATAATGTGTTAAAAGTTCATCCATGTTGAAGCATGTGTCAGAATATCCTTTTTTTCTTAAGGCTGGATAATATTCTATTGTACGTAAACCACATTTTATCTATTCACCCATCCATGGACACTTGGGTTGCGTCTACCTTTTGGCCATTGTGAAGGATGCTGCTGTGAACCTGGGTATACAATTATCTGCGTGAGTTCCTTTCAATTATTTCCTTTCAAGAGAAGTCATGCTTTCAATTATTTTGGATAAATATCCAGAAGTAGGATTGGTGGATATATGGTAATTCTGTTTCATTTTTTTGAGGACCCACCATACTGTTTTCCATAGAGGCTGTGTCATTTGTTTTTTCTAGAGATGGGGTCTCCCTCTGTAGCTCAGGCTGGAGTGCAGTGGTGAAATCACAGCTCACTGTCACCTCAAACTCCCGGGCTCAAGGAATCCACCCACCTCAGCCTCTCCCCGAGTAGCTGGGGCTACAGGTGCATGCCATCACACTTGGCAAAAAAAATAAAAAATGATTTGCAGAGATGGGTCTCACTATCTTGCCCGGGCTGATCTGAAACTCCTGGACTCAAGCAATCCCACCTGAGACTCCCAAAGTGCTGGGATTATAGACATGAGCCACCATGTCCAGCTGAGGCTGTGCCATTCTAACACTCCTGGTGGCTCAGGTCTTTGTAAGAGGTGAGCCCGAAAAAGACATAAAATTTATTATTTGATTTTCTAAAGACTTACTGATGCTGGACACGGTACCTGTTTCTACCTTAGGCTCTCCTTCTACAGAGGAAAGATGGTGGTTACTATCTCTCTCAGGAAAACAAGAAACTATGGCAAGTGTTGTTGAGATAGGCTGGGAGAAATTTAGTTCAAAATATGGTATACATCCGGGCGTGGTGGCTCACGCCTATAATCCCAGCACTTTCAGAGACCAAGGCAGATGGATCACCTGAGGTCAGGAGTCCGAGACCAGCCTGGCCAATATGGTGAAACCCCATCTCTCCTAAAAAAAAAAAAAAAAAAAAGCCGTGTGTGGTGGTGCACAGCTGAGGCAGGAGAACTTGAACCCAGGAGGCAGAGGTTGCAGTGAACCGAGATTGCGCCACTGCACTCCAGCCTGGGTGACAGAGTGAGACTCCATCTCAAAAAAAAAAAAAAATACAGTATACCCTCATCCTAAGTTTTGGGGTCAGAGACTGTGCTGTCACTTCCTTCAGCATGAACTGTGTCCCTCCTTCCAAGGCATAGGTCAGGGTTAGGGATGGCCATGGGGCCACTTTTGGGGGACTAAATTCTGATATCTGAATTGCTCATTAGACGTGAATGTCAAGGACCTTCTCTGAGGCAATGCTGCTTTTATAAAATACCATCCTTAGCCAGCAGACATATCTTGCCTGCATTTCTGACTTCTGTTTCAGCTCACCATCTTCCTTTTCCTTTGGTGTGGGCTACAGATCTAGAGAGAAGAGGAACCATTGAATGTCTGTCAAAATCCAGCTAAGATTTCACTAAGAATATGCTAGCTGCATCCTTTCTATCAGTCTCCCTCTTCCCGACTTCCTGCCCAGCACTGACTCAGGATAGCAGAGGCTCTGCCAATTTCAGGGCATGCTTTTGCTCTCTGTTCACAGACACATGTTAGGCCCTGTCAAAGCAGGGGAGGCCCCACACCTCTCTCTCACGAGGCACATAAGCAGTATTGGCATGCTGTCCTTTGGAAGGTTGCTCACAACTGTCCCTCGACCTTCTGGCACTTTGGACAGGCTGGCTTTTGGGGCAGCACCTGCCAGAGTCTCTGGAGTGTCCTCCAAGGCTGACTGTGGAGAAACAGGGAAGGGGAAGGTGTTGGCGCTCAGGCTGGAACTGTGCAATGTTTGGATCAAAGTTCACAGAGTGATCACTCCAGAGTCGCTCTGCTGTGTTTTTAGTCATGCTGACAGCAGCGAAGTGGCCTCTACGCAAAGGCTTCTCTTGGTGCAGGATCCGAAACAGGGCTGGAGGGGGAGAACTCCTTGGTGCCAACTTACGAGGTTTCTAAGAAAAAGATCACACCCGTAACTCCTAAAAAAGGTTCAACTCTTGTTTCCGAAGCATCTGCTGCTAAATTAATTAGTCCTTAGTGGCCAGGAGAGAAGGGCCTTTGGTCGTTGCAGCCATGTGGGTAATGTCCCACTGTCCCCACTCTCCCAGCCCCAGCAAGGTAATGCCCTACTACCCCCACTCTCCCAGCCCCACCAGGCCCCAGGGCTTGGCCTCTTGGAGGTGACTTACCCTTCTGGAGTGAGGCTCCACGAGGGGAGGTCCCCCTCTTTCTCAGTCACTCTTGTATCCCTGGCACCTGCAATCGTGCCCTGCAGAGAAGACATTCAATCAATATTTGTAGAATGAGTGAATCCATCACTGCAATCTTCTGTCCTGGGCTGGAGAATGGGCTTGCCTTCTCTTTAGAGGATAGGAACTGATGGCCTCAATGGAAAAGAGACAGATTCTCTCTATGTTGCCCAGGCTGGTCTCGAACTCCTGGGCTCAAGTGATCCTCCCACGTTGGCCTCCCAAAGTGTTGGGATTACAGGCATGAGCCACCATGCCTGGCCTTCTCACCTATTAAGAAACAGATTTTGCAGTAGGTTATGGGAAATTCTAGATGGAGTAGTGGCACAGGAGCTGGGCTTGATGTGATGTGAAGGAAAAAGTTCCCAGGAAGCATGATAGGAGAAATTGAGACAGCAAGTTTCAGATGTTCTCTGCCTTGATTTTATGACAACATACAATAGAATAGGGCATGTTACAAGAAACCATAAATAGTATTCCACACTTTTTTTTTCTTTTGAGGTGGAGTTTTCACTCTTGTTGCCCAGGGTGGCTTGCAGTGGCGCGATCTCGGCTCACTGCAACCTCCGCCTCCAGGGTTCAAGTGATTCTCCTGCCTCAGCTTCCCAAGTAGCTGGGATTGCAGGTGCATGCCACTATGCCCAGCTAATTTTTTTGTATTTTTAGTAGAGATGGGGTGTCACCATGTTGGCCAGGCTGGTCTCAAACTCCTGACCTCAGGTGATCTGCCCACCTCGGCCTCCCAAAGTGCTGGGATTACAGGCGTGAGCCACCTCGCCTGGCCAAGAATATTTCACACTTACATAAAGCATGTACTAAATAACTCTAAGTAAACAGGGTCCATAACTTGTTAGTTTGAATGCAGAGTAAAAATAAAATACAAATAAATAAAACAAAATAAATAAACAGGGTATTTTGAGTTGCTAGAAAAGAAAGAAAACCCTCATTTGGAAAAACCACAGGCCTCCTTGGAAGAAGTTAAGCTGGTGGTTAGGATGCGATCAAATTGTTGTCTGTGTTAACAGCTGACAGTTGCTGTGAGTAACACTCTGATCAACCTATAAACCCAAAAGCAGATCAGATGTGGGAGAGTTCGCCTTCAGCTTCCCAGCAAACTTGTCTCCTGCTTCAACCAAGTCAGACCCGGGCTGAGCCTGCAATGAAGAGTCCAAAAAGTCATTAGGCAAAACATACGAATGGTAAAGCCGCAAATGAAAATACCACCTAACTTCTCTACCTAGCGCCTCATGTAATTGTCATGCTACAGGAAAGAGCGCTTGCTTAACTCTGTGCTTGGCATTTTACAAATATTTATTGGTTACCATTATTATTGTCGTTATTGTTATACTGGTGTGCCACAGATACAGCCATTATACTTTCCAAATCCCAAATTAGAAACCTCTGGTGTAAAATTTGTTGGATGCGGTGGCTCATGCCGGTGATCCCAACGCTTTGGGAGGCCAAGGTGGGCAGATCACGAGGTCAAGAGATGGAGACCATCCTGGCCAACATGGTGAAACCCTGTCTCCACTAAAAATACAAACATTAGCCAGGCATGGTGGCGGGCGCCTGTAGTCCCAGCTATTTGGGAGGCTGAGGCAGAAGAATCACTTGAACCCAGGAGGTGGAAGTTGCAGTGAGCCAAGATTGTGCCACAGAGCGAGAGTCCATCTCAAAAATAAAAAATAAAAAATAAAAATTGTGTACATATATTCAGAGAACAAGATAGGCTACTTTGATCCAAGACTATCTAGAAAACTTCAGGCTGTGTGTAGCCCTTTTCATGGGCTCACTGTTCATGACCACTCCAGCCTAATTGTGAAACTTACCCAGGTTCATATATTTTTGAGGGTACACAGGGTAGTGGTTCATCCAGCAAATCTAAATCCCAGTTGTTGCATTCAATTCAATTCAAACCATACACTGAGTACCTAAATGTAAAATACTGAGCAGCGTGCTCTGAGGAATAGAAAAGTGAAAAAGAGATGGCCTCGTCACTTACACGCTCAAATCATCAAGTCGTGGGGAGGCTGCCAGGCACAGGTACACAACTAACTCTAATTCAAGGCAGACAGCCCCAAGTGACACACAGAGGTATAAAAAGAAAATGCACTGGGAATGTGATGGCCTGAGGGATTCATTCCTGCAGGGGACAGGGGAGGAAATGGGAAGGGCTGCCCTCGTGCTGAGCGTGCTGAGCACAGGGACTGGAGGAAATCAGCTTCATGATTAGTCACTGATAGCACCTGACCTACCCGGCTTTTGAGGGCAGTTTAAAGTATTGACACTTCATTTAGGCCCAGAAAGAAAATGAGTGCTCTACATCCAACCCTGGAGGATGAAACTCCACAGCTAGAGAGCTTGGCTGAGGTCTCAGAAAGACGGGCCGAAACCCAGGCAAGAGAAGGATCGTGGCCTGAGCTCAGGTCCGCCCGCTGCCCGGGTTTCTACTCATCTCCGCAATTACAGAGCTTTCAGGGGCCTTCCTCCACACTGCAAATGGACCTGTCCTTGAACAAACTAATGAATGCTAATGTGTTAGGAGAGGTTAATAGATGGTAGGCCTGCAAGCCCCTCAAGGCAGATACTTGGATTTGATGGTAGAATTTCAGTGCACAGAGTGGTGAGGGAATCGTTTAAGCAGTTTCTGTTCTCATCTCATATGAAGGAGACCATCTCCTTTGCTTGCATAGAGAGCTGTCTCCGAAGTGGAAAATTCTCCCCAGCATGGCTGTATCCCATGCAGCCACTAGCATAAAAGCATTCCTCCACCCCTTTAAAAAGCGGGCAAGCTGGGCACAGTGGCCTGTGCCTGCAGTCCCAGCTACTTGAGAGGCTGAGACAGAAGAATCATTTGACTGCCCGAGTTTGAGAACTGCCTGGGCAACATAGTAAGACCCTTGTTAAAAAAAAAAAAAAAAAAAAAAAAGTCAGGCGTACAATGTCGTTGGGGCACAGAGGCAGCCATGAGAAAATCTACAAATGAAAGACCCCACACAGTTGGCCTAGCCCTACTCATGATCCCACTTCTTCAACGCAAGAGACTAGCACCTTTCTCCACTGCAGTCATGGCCAAGTTTAATGAGTTAGGAGCTCCTTGGGGGCCGTTTTGACACCACCAGAGCTGACAGAGATGCTCACAGCACTGAAATAGGGAGAGTTTGAAGAATGTACGACAAACCGGGAGAGTGATAATGGCCATGCGACAGGGTAGCTGGCTTCAGACGTGGATTCGGAGCATTTCCAGCTCAGCTTGTTCCAGGTCCTCAATATTCACCAAGTAATATGACTTGACTTGTTTCCCAAATAGGCTTTTCTACCAGAAAGAATTATTTATTCATTGAACAAATATATTGATCCCCTGCTATCAGCCAGAATGATTGAATATAGTTTAGTGGGAGGGGTAGATAAAGCCATGCTGGGAGGCCTCCATGTGGTCTGTGCTGTATTGGAGGGAAGCCCAGGGTATGATGGGGTGTGGCACAGACATCCCATCCAGAAGGTGGGTGAGGAAAGCTGCTCCTGGGAGATGACTGAATATCGAGGGAAGAATATATTAATATTATAATTCAGGAGATGAAGTGAAAGAAGGCATCCCAGAACAAGGGATCCATGTGGATGAAAGATTTGGAGGGGTGAAGCAAAATAAAATGTCTCCTGCCTTAAATGAAGACATTGAATTTCCTTTGTGTCTTGAAGGTTTGGCTGCACGAGTTGGTTATCATCCCAGGACCACATCATCCATCCTAGAACCACTAAATCTCAAAGTTGCAGCCTAGAAGAAGTAGGAAACTAATCCTTGGAATTCCAAAATGTAGCCACGACTTGCCTGTGACCCCATCTGGAATAAAAAGGTGCAGGCTGCCTGGTATAGCTGCAAAGTAGGGAGTGGCCAGTGCTCGGGCGAGAAAGGAGGGCTGAGGACCAATTTCAAAAGGCCCCCTAGGCCATGCCAGCAAGTTGCCACAGGTCTCCTAAGCACAGATGTGTCTGTTTAGCAACTTGTTCATTATCAACTTGATGTAGAAGGGCCGCATTTAAGCCAAATAGACACGGTTGAAAGTGGTGATTTGCCAACCATTCTTGACCCCCACACTTATAGAACAGTGAATCAGGAGGCAGTTGGGGGAAGATACTAGTACTAAAACCCCTGGAAATGATAGATGGCTGCCCCTCACCTCACCGGCTTTCATCTAAATTAATGGAAAATGGCTTCTCACTCCCATTGTCTCTTATAATTACGCGTTTGCTCCCTTATGCACCTAAGGTTGGAATCCCAGATGGGGAAGTGATATATCTCAGGTCGTGTTCAAGGGAGGAACTTGCTTCTCAAGTCTCAACTCCAAGATAAACATGCTGTGACTGCCATGCACTTAGATTCCAAAAACACAGCCATGAGGAAAATGCTTCATGCAATGTGACGCCAGAGGTATAATTAAACTTCAAAAGGGTATCAATTGCATCATATTCAGGAAAATGTAGAAAATAAAAGCGGTACTGAAAGAAACCCCAAAACACCTCACCACCTACATTTATCTTGGGGAGAAGGAAAATAAACAGAGGTGATCTCCTGGGGCACCAGATTTGCTCAAGTAGGGCTTCCGTTAACGTTGCATTGGAAAAGGTAGTTTCTTGTGAGTGTATCTTTTCCAGATCTAATCTTTACAAAAAGACACATTACAGGATTTCAGTTCCCATCATGCCTCCAGAGCGAAAGAGGTAACAGTTGTGAAAATAGTTTGAACCATTTAAAAATCAAACTGTGTAATAATCACCTGCTAATATGATTAATGGCTTTTTTTTTTTTTTAGATCATGTTTGTTGGGAAAAGGTCAAGAGCAAGGGCTCTAGAGACAGATGACTTGTTTCAGATTCCCGCAGTCTTTTCTGCTCCCTGACCTTAGATAAATAAAACACCTAACCCTCTTGCAGCCTCAGTTTCACTGGCTGTAAAATAGAGGAGTTGTGGCAAGGCTGAAATGAGTCATTCCACAGAAAACTTGGGACTCATTGGCACATACTCAATAGCCAATAAATATTAACTCTGTTGCGATGATTCCCATGGAGAGCCAGGGTTTCAGACTCGGTCTGGAACATACCAGTTTGCTTTGCAAAGACAAACTCTGTCCCTTGGCTAAACTTTCTGCCCCTCACTTTGGTTAACACCTTCAAAAGGCATGTTTTTAAGGGCCCTTGTGAGAGGGTGTAGACGAATCAACTAGTAAAAAATCAAGAAAGTCAGTGGCACCTTGTCCATATATGTAAGATAGCACTTGTACTATGAAATTATATGGATTTTAAAGGAAGAGTCATGCCAGGGGAGTCTCAATTTTAAAGCTATTTAAATAAAGCTGTGTCAAGCAGAGAAACGACAGATATTACTATTCAAAATTCTAGAAAGCACACTTTGCCAAAACTCCAGGTTACTAAAGATTAAATCGATATTATCTTTCTAAAGACAGAAATCCTAGGGAAAATGAACAAACACACCAAAAATTAAAAAAAAAATTTAAGCCTGCTTCTTTTATGCCTGTTGCCTGTCTGTAGCTGTCCAGGCTTGTTTAACATTTACATGCTGTTTATTTAAAAAAAAAAAAAAAAGCCAAATCAGGTTTCATAAACTGATCTGTGTGGCTTCTAAAACGATAACCCTGCAGTTTTAAGAGTTTGCAGCTTGGATCCTGATCTTAAATTCTGCCACTCCAAATTATTATAATCTAGGCCAGGTGCGGTGGCTCATGCCTGTAATCCCAGCACTTTGGGAGGACGAGGTGGACAGATCACAAGGTCAGGAGTTCGAGACCAGCTTAACCAACATGGTGAAAACCCATTTCTACTAAACATAGGAAAAGTAACCGGGCGTGGTGGCACATACCTGTAATCCCAGCTGCTCAGGAGGCTGAGGCAGGAGAATGGCTTGAACCTGGGAGGTGGAGGTTGCAGTGAGCCGAGATCACACTACTGTACTCCAGCCTGGGAGATAAAGCGAGACTGCGTCTCAAAGAATAAGTAAGTAAGTAAGTAAGTAAATAAATAAATAAATAAATAAATAAATAAATAAAATTTTTAAAATGTAAAGGAAGGGACAGAACCTTGCCCTTAGCTTTCTCTGGGCTCTCGTTTGGTTGAAGTAAGACTCTATTTAATACCTTCAGAATTTGCTCTTGCCTTGAAGCAATAGACAAGTGTGTGCTGCTCTGTTCTATATATGGGAACAGTGAGTACGAATAGAAGGTTGAAGATTTGCTTTGAAGCTCAATGTTTCCAGTGCAAAGCCTCTCCCAAACACTGGAGCAGCAGGGACATGCAGCGTGACAGCTCCCAGCTTCTAACAGCTAACATATTAATTCTAAGCCGTGGTAGACTGAAGGTCGGGAATCTGATTTTGACCTTAGCACTAATGGGAATCCTGTGGGAACCCTGAGAGTGGCTGAATAAGTGCTGTAATATCACTAATAATTAATAATGGTGATAATGTCCCAGGTTTCTTGTTTTAGTGCTTTTCAGCCCCCAAAGGCTTCAAATCACTTTGCAGACCAATTGTTTCACCCACTGTTGACCTGTAACCGACTCAGCCATGGAATATTGCCCTGTTGTCAAGAACACAGCCACATTTGGCTTGTTTAAGCATGAACTGAAGAAAGATAGCCACTGAAAATTAAAGCGTAAATTTTAGGTAGGCAGGTTATAATTATCCACTTGAAATCAAGCCAAGAAATGAAGCTTAAAACCCTTTCTTTTGTGAAAAGCACCCAGGCAACTTTCTGGACTGTAAACAGACATCGGCTTTTCATCTCCTCTAACTCAGGGTTTCTCATTCTCAGTCCTGTTGGCATCTTGGGCTGAATAATTTTCCACTGTGCTGGTGGAGGGGGCTGTCCTGTGCGTGGTGGGATGTTTACAGCATCCCTGGCCCTACCCCCTAGATGCCAGTAACATACACACACATACACTCTCTTCCAGTGTGACAACTGAAAATGTCTCCTGAGATTGCCAAACGTCTCCTGGGGGGTCAAAGTCACCCCCAGTCAAGAACTGCTGTTCTAATTCCATATGTTTTCAAAGCAGGGGTTAGAAAAGCAGTATTAGAAGCAGCTGCCTCACCAAACCTTTTATTTCTCCAAGTTGCTTGAAAGATTCCTGGTGAAAGAGGGACATTTATCTGCCTACAGCCTTGGGGAGTCAGAGAAACTATAGTTTAGGGCTGAAATTAGCTCCTCCTTCACACACACACACACAGCAATAACACAACCCTAGACTATCAAACACCACCAATCCTCCAAAAGTCTCTCTTCCTGGCATGTAACTTCCCACAACTGGCTGCTTGAGGTTATAACAGAATAGCACTGTGACAGCTTCAGGATCCCTGATGCCCACCTCAGACTTCATGGGGTCAGAGTTCCTCGCCCTTCTAGAATCTACAGCCTCTGTCAAACAGCAGATAGGTGGCTTGGATTGAAATGCCTAGAGACACCATGATAATTCCAGCTACCACCACATCTGACCATGATCTGTCACCAGCACCTTCTCACTCACCCCCATTACACCCACAAACCCTCCAGGAACCTCAGCTCCAGGAGCTACCCTCACCGCCGGGTCCAGGCTGGCGAATCCGGACACCTTCCACACCCAAGGGAGGTGGCTCGTGAACATTTTCCACCACAGCCCATTATGAGAAACATATTCTACATCACGAGCTCCCTGTTGTTCACACATACAAAAACACATTTTTTATTTTGAACTAATTTTAGCCTTGCAGAAAAGTTGCAACAATAGTCCAAGAAATTTTTATATATCCCTCATCCAGCTTCCCCTACTATTAACAACTTATGTAACCGTAGTACAATTGTCATAATCAGGAAATCAACATCGGTATGGTGCTATCAACCAAGCTGAAGACACCGGCTTGCCACTGATACCCCTTTTCAGTTCCAGGGTCCTATTCAGGACTCTGCATGGCATTCAACTGTCCTGTCTCTTTAGTCTCCTGTAGTCTGTGACTTTTTCTCAGCCTTTCCTTGACTTTCATGACCTTCACACTTTTGAAGAGGTGTTTTGTCAAGGGTCCTTCCATTTTGGTTTGTATGCTTTTTCATGATTGGACTGAGGTTATGCATTTTTTAATTAAGAACGTCACAGAGATGATATTGTGCACCCCCCCAAATATATATCTTAAACAGAAGTTTCTGGAAACTACCTTTGCTATGTGAGATACATTCTGGCATTTTCTTTTGTTGTTGTTGTTGGTTTTTTTTTTTTTTGACAGGGTCTCACTCTGTCACCCAGGCTGGAGTGCAGTGGTGCACTCTTGGCTCACTGCAATCTCCACCTCCCGGGTTCAAGTGATTCTCCTACCTTAGCCTCTTGAGTAGCTGGGACTATAGGCAGACGCCACCATGTCCAGCTAATTTTTGTAATTTTAGTAGAGAGAGGGTTTTCCATGTTGCTCAGGCTGATCTCGAACTCTTGACCTCAAGCAATCTGCCCGCCTCAGCCTCCCAAAGTGCTGGGATTACAGGGGTGAGCCACCGCACCTGGCCATATATACACATATGTGTGTGTGTGTATATGTATGTGTGTATATACATATGTATGTATGTGTGTGTGTGTGTATATATATATGACAGAATGCTGGGCACGGTGGCTCACCCCTGTAATCCCAGCACTTTGGGAGGCCGAGGCGGGTGGATCACAAGGTCAGGAGTTCAAGACCAGCCTGAGCAAGATGGTGAAACCGGTCTCTACTAAAACTACAAAAATTAACGGTGGCAGGTGCCTGTAATCCCAGCTACTCAGTAGGCAGACGCAGGAGAATTGCTTGAACCTGGGCAGCAGAGGTTGCACTGAGCCGAGATCATGCCATTGTACTCCAGTCTGGGCAACAGAGTGAGAATATGTCTCAAAATAAATAAATACATAAAAAGAGACAGAGTCCCATTATGTTGCCCAGGCTGGTCTCCAGCCTTCCAAAGTGCTGGGATTACAGACATGAGCCACTGTGCCCAGCCCTCTCTGACATTTTCTATTATGCTTTGAAGTGCTGGTTTCATAACCATATTGGTTCACAGCCCTCTAATGGTTTGGAAAACACTGCCCAAGGCCAGCTCTCTCCACTGGTTCTTTCTGAAATCTCACTTCTCTGTGCCTCAGTGAGTCTGCACTATCTTAGTTTTCTTCCCTCTCTGACTGGCAATTCCCTGTATGCTTTTGGAATTTTTGTCCTCCCCTAGTCTGTCTGATCTTCTCTCACCACACTTACTTCCTCAGTGAACTGGGCCATCCTTGAAACTTTCCTCTCTCCCAGGTGACCCCATTTTGAAGACACTACCCCTAGACCAGTTAGCCTGTAAAGTCCAGAAGACTTTACTTCTCCAGGCTTCATGGAGCTCTTTCTTCTAGTACTCGGGGGCAATGAAAGTCAGTGATGATAATTATGAGGTTAGTCCTGCCTTTCCAACTAAACTGGGCTCCCAGGGTCTCAGCTCATAGAAGTTGTCCTTAGGGCGTTCTTACTGCATTTCGTTTTCTTTCTTTCTTTCCTTCCCTTTTCTTTCTTTCTTTCCTTCCGTTTTTTCTTTCTTTCCTTCCTTCTTTCCTTCCTTCCTTCCTTCCTTCCCTCCCTTCCTCCTTCCTCCCTCCTGTGTCCGGTCCCTGGACCCGTCCTTACCGTCCTTCCTTCCCTTCCTCTTTTCTTCCTCTCGCTCCCCTCATCGCTGTGTTCTCATGCTGACCTTGGCTTCTCTCACTGTGACTGCTAATAAGCTGGTCACTTTCAGTCCAACCCTTCTCGCCTGCACACCAAACACACCAACGCCACAAACAGACCCAAGCCCTAGTACATGGGTCAATTTGCCTAAAGCAGAGGATGGGATGTTATCAACTGGGAAGTAAGGGGGTGAAGCCGCTGCACCGAGGCCATTATAAGGTAATGTTATATATAGTAGACGTCGCTTGGGTGTTATATTAGTAACGGCTCTTGGTGGTCTCTTTGGCCCCAGCAAGCTTCGGGAAGGATAGCGTGGGGGGCCAGGCTGGCGGGACACATTTTGGGGTCCCCCATAACGTAAACCCTAATGGCCTGTGTGTAGGGTGTTTTGGAAAACCCGTTCAAAGATGAAATCATGTTGTTCCCTTGGAGCTGATGAGAACCGGCTTTGCAAAGGGAGAAGCGCGTGCAGTCCGCGGCCGGCACCGCCTCTTGCTCGGTCTTCCCCGCCCTCGGCCCTGGGACTGCCGGTGTTCGCCGCAGGTGCGGGCCCCCGCTTGCCTGCCGAATGCCACCGGCAGGTGGTCTCTTTCCCTGGCCCTTCTGGGAATCTATTTGTGAGTTTCACCAAAATGGAGGGCGGGGGAGGGGAGACTGGCCAGGGGAGGGGCGAGCGGAGAAGCCCGGAGCGGCCCAACCGCCCCCCGGCCCGCCGCGGCCCGTTGAGCGCCACCCGCGGCCACCCGCAGGCCCTGCAGGTCCTCACCTTTGAAACTGACCCGGCAGCTGCCGGCGCGGCCTGCGGCGGGGCGCCGGAAGAGGCCACCTCCTCCACGTGGGGAGGAAATGCCTGCCCGGCCCCTCAAACCTGACCTGGCTCTTTGTTTCTGGGTTTCCATGGCCAGGCGAAGTCGGGTCCCTTCTCAACCCCAAGTATCAAAGGCAGTGCACGACCCCATCGCAACTGGGAATGTTTCTTCCCCCTTTCCCGTCTTCTCCTCCTTCCTTCAACGTTCTCAGAAAGCCCGGTAGGACAAGGCGCCCTGCCATTCCTAACTGCCTTTTCTTCCTTTATATGGGAAATCTTGCCATTCCTACGGTGTCCTGTTTGAAGAGGCGCATTTAATTGGGTAATGACGGCTACCTGCTAGGCAGAAGTCAGGCCAGGAGTAGATCCACGGAAGTGTTGGTTTGGAGTGTGTGGAGGCTTGTCTTACTTCAACGAACTGGCCTACGATCCATCTCCCGGTGCAGGCCTGTAGGGTGGTTTCAGTATGACCCAAAGGGGACTCCAGGCCCCGCCCTTGCTTACCCAACATCACCGAGGAAATGAGTTACTCAGCGCCCGACAAGGTGACTCTGAGTGCTCAGTACCTGAAATTACAAGACACAAGCCGGGCAATCCTCTCTTCATAACCAAGTGGACACTTGGCCTTCTTTAGAAAGGGTTTGCCATTTCTTGGACTTTTCTCACTCTCATTTTAATAGTACACACTTGGAAAACTCCTTGACTTGGAGGCTGCTCCTGGGACTGGGACCCTTTGCCTAGTGCAGGGGAATACCGTCGCAGGACAAATTCCTTCCTGTCCTTAAAGAGCTTCGCAGGCCCAGCCAAGGGTGTGAGCCTTGAAACATATGAACAAGCAGACCCTGGTCTTGTTAGGTGTCCTGACTCCACCGATTGGTAGGCGCACCAGACCAGGATACGGCCCCCAGCACAGATAGCCCTGGGGCGTTTACTGGGAGTCAAGACCCAAAGCCCGATGACTGCAAGAGTCACATAGGAAAACCACTTATCCTGGTGGCTCATGCCCCGAGAAGAACATCCAGCTTGTCCCCTCTCTCCTTGGGACGAATAGCGGCATCCCAAATCCGTGATCTTGGATCTGCTCCTGGCTTTTCATGATCCTATTCCCTACAAAATCACAATGTCACTGGGAAGTTCCCTAGAACCTGTGTGGTCAAACATCCTCAATACTTATTCCTTCCTTTTACTCAATCAAACTGTCTATATCTGGCTGATAGCACCGGGTTGTTACATTTATGTAGCTAGTTTTTGTTGGGTTTTTTGTTGTTCGCTCGTTGTTTGGCTTGTTTTTTATGTGCCCTAACATGTATGTTTGGCTTTTTTTGCTGCCTTTTTGAATAAGTTTTAAAATTCAGAATTCCGGGAAAAGACTCCGTTCTTTCTCACCTTACTCATTACACGAACACTAGCATCGCTGGGTTTAACTCTGGGCGCTTTGTTTTAGGCAGCAAATCTCATCACAGCTAGCCGGGAAATAACCACAAATTCCCACCGACCAGTTTTCGGGGCGGTATCCACTCTTCCCCCTGGCCTGCTTTGAGATGGAGTGGGGAAGTGGGAGTCAGTGGCCGGAGATTGAGCTGGAGAGCCTGCCTGGAGCTCCTTTCTGCACTGATATTCTGTCCCTTTTCCTGTAAGGTCAAAACAAGAGTCCTCTGACACAACACTCTGTTTTTTTGTTTGCTTTTGTTTGTTTGTCCTGTTTATGCCTTCTATAAACCAACAGACCATGTTCGCTTTCCCTCCTAACATCTGTGTTGAGTATTGAACATTAGTGCTTAACTTAATAAAAAAAAAAAGGGGGTGGGAGCTGGGCCGCAGGTGATCAAAACGCCTTGTTAATCCCAGCACTTTAGCAGCCCGACGGTGGGTGGATTTGCTGAGAGCCTCAGGAGTTCCTTGACCAGCCCCCTGGCCAACACGGTGAAACCCCGTTTCTTACTAAAATCCAAAAAAATTAGCCGGTGTGGGTGGGCCGCGATGCCTTGTAGTCCCCAAGCTTTACTCAGGAGGCCTGAGCAGGAGAAAGTTGCCCTTGGAACCCGGGAAGCGGAAGGTTCCAAGTGAGCTGAGAAATTGAGCACCACTGAACTCCGCTCGGGTGACACTCCCCGACTCAAAAGAAAGAGAAGGGAGGGAGGGGGAGGAAGCGGAGGGCAGGGAAGGAGGGAGGGAAGGCGGAGGGAGTGAGGGGAGGGAGGGAGGGATGGAGGGAGGGAGGAAAGACTTTCGCCTCATTGAAAAAACATAGCAGAATCTTGTTTATTCTTTTGTCTGTTCATACCAAGGTATGACTGACTACCTAAGTTGCCCTAGTAGTTACAATGGGATAATTCATTTCCGTTCTCAGCTGTTGAGTGCTAAAATCATTCTCTTTGGAACAGACGCAATGTCTTATCTAGAAAGATACGCAGAAAGCAACATTTAGGACTATTTATAAATAGGGTGGTGAGCACACTGGCTATGTAGATTAAAAAAAACATTAGGTACATCCTGATCATTCTTAAGATGCCCTCAGAGTGATACCTACTTCTCATGAAACCAAAATCTTCCTCCCCTAAATCTCACATAGTTCAAACCATGCTTCAGAAAATGAGCATACTTTCTATCAATTGAATCCATGGTCACATTTAAAACATTGAAGGTGTGTTCACATAGGAAAATTACTTCAGCAGACCAAATTTTAAAACTACTTTTTAATAAGAAAGAGGTGGGCTAACCTGTGAAAATCTCATAAAATTTTAGAATAGGAAAAAGTGTTAAGTATCATCTAATTCAGAAACCAAACAGTATCCCTGACAAGTGGTTTTCTCAAATCCATGGAAGTACAACCAGTGGCAGGGACACCCCAAGGGACCTACCCTTTCCAACTCTTAGAAATGTTTTTTTTTTTTTTTTTTTCCCCACAGAGCCAGAGATTCTCAAATCTTTTTTCCTTGAGCGCCCACTCATCATTCTATCCTGGCCATGTGGGAAAAACCTCTTCCACAAAGTAGCTCCTCCACGTGTTTGAATGTAGCTCTTAGAGGCTTTCCTTTTGTAGGTTTGCAGTATGGACTCGTTTTATTCCTTAAGTTCATCAAAAATTGCTTATTGTGGCTGGGCATGGTGGCTCATGCCTGTAATCTCAGCACTTAGGGAGGCCGAGGCAGGTGGATCACTTGAGGTCAGGAGTTCGAGACCAGCCTGGCCAACATGATGAAACCCTGCCTCTATGAAAAATACAAAAATTAGCTGAACGTACTTGTGCACGCCTGTAATCCCAGCTACTCGGGAGGCTGAGGCAGGAGAATCACTTGAACCCGGGAGGCAAAGGTTGCAGTGAGCCAGGGTCACACCACTGCACTCCAGCCTGGGTGACAGAGCAAGACACTGTCTCTAAATAAATAAATAAATAAATAAATAAATAAATAAATAAAATCCTTGCTGATGACTGGGCACCATGGCTCATGCCTGTAATCTGTAATCCTAGCACTTTGGGAAGCCGAGGCAGGCAAACCGCTTGAGCTCAGGAGTTCTAGACTAGCTTGGGCAACATAGTGAAACCCTGTCTCTACAAAAAAATACAAATTGGCTGGGCATGGTGGCACATGCCTGTAGTCCCACCTACTTATGGGGCTGAGGTGGGAGAATCGCTTGAGCCCAGAAGGTCGAGGCTGCAGAGAGGTGAGATCACACCACTGTACTCCAACCTGGGTGACAAAGTGAGACCCTATTTCAAAAGAAAAAAAGTGTTTATTGTGTACCTAGGATGGCACACCTCCTAGGTTCAAGTGATTCTCCTGCTTCAGTCTCCTCAGTAGCTGGGACTACAGGCGCCCGCCACCAAGCCCGGCTAATTTTTTGTATTTTTAGTAGAGACGGCTTTCACCAAGTGAAGGATGGAAGAGGAAAACAAAGCCACAGCCCTCCTGGAAC
This sequence comes from Rhinopithecus bieti, assembly GCF_001698545.2. Lineage (NCBI taxonomy): Eukaryota > Metazoa > Chordata > Mammalia > Primates > Cercopithecidae > Rhinopithecus > Rhinopithecus bieti. Next base: position 1,918,145 of record NW_016837762.1, on the reverse strand, counting down.
ATATATTCTATTGAGGAAGACAGAAAATAAACAGTTAAATAGGTACATTTATAATGTAATGTCACGTAGTGATACATACACAGAAAGAAAGGCAGGGTAGAGAAACTGGGAATGAAACTGTTTCTTTAGATTGGGAGGTAAGAGAGGTTCTACTGAGGACATAACCTTTGGACAAAGACCTGACTTTCGGGAAAACTCTCCTGAACTGAGGGAAAGAGCCATGTCAATATCTGGGGAGAAAAAAAAAAGGCCTTGCAACGATAAATGCTTGATGTCAGGGGAATACCAGCGAGGCCATCATGGAGACAGTGGAGAGGAAACAGTGAGGGGAAAGAGGTAGGAAGCGAGCTCTGAGAGGTAGCCAGCAGGGTCACACTTTGAAAGCAAGGACATGACATGATTTCAAGACCCTTTCCATCTTAATTGCTGTGTTCTCTGTATATATTTAGCTGGTCAAAGTCTCTGTAAAAGGTAGTCACTCAGAATTGCCTCCAGTATTCCAGGTGGGGCCTAACTGGCACAGAGTAAAGTAGGACTATCCCCTCCTTTATTCTGGACATTATATTTCTGTTAATAGATTCTGAGGCCTCCCATTGCATTTTAGAAAGTCATTTATTGAGTTTGCTGTTTTCTTTTGCATATTGCACCTTTTTTTTTTTGAGATGGAGTCTTGCTCTGTCACTCAGGCTGGAGTGCGGTGGTGCAATCTCAGCTCATCGCAACCTCCACCTCCTAGGTTCAAGTGATTCTCCTGCTTCAGTCTCCTCAGTAGCTGGGACTACAGGCGCCCGCCACCAAGCCCGGCTAATTTTTTGTATTTTTAGTAGAGACGGCTTTCACCAAGTGAAGGA
>NW_016837762.1:1907151-1914163 GCF_001698545.2 Rhinopithecus bieti | reverse complement strand
AAAAAAAAAAAAAAAAAAAAAATTACCCAGTCTCGGGTAGTTTTATTAATATATAGCATTGTGAGAATGGACCGATACAGATGATTAAATAATAGTAATATTCTTTTTTAAAAAAATAATTTCAACCTTTATTTTAGATTCAGAGGGTACATACGCGGGTTTGTTACATGAGTATATTATGTGACGCTGAGGTTTGGGATTCAGTTAATCCCATTACCGAGGTTGTGAGCATGGTACCTAATAGGTAGTTTTTCAGCCCTTGACTCCCTCCCTTTCTCCTCCCTCCCTTTCTCCTCCCTCCCTTTCTCCTCCCTCTAGTAGTCTCCAGTGTCTGTTGTTTCCATCTTTATGTCCATGTGTACTCAATGTTTAGTCCCCACTTATAAGTGAGAAAATGCAGGATTTGGTTTTCTGTTCCTGCATTAATTCACTTGGGCTAACAGCTTGCAGCTGCATCCATGTTGCTGCAACGGACATGATTTCGTTCTTTTTTATGGCTGGGCAGTATTTCATGATGTATGTGTACCACATTTCCTTTATCCAGTCCATCATTGATGAACTCCTAGATTGATTCCATGGCTTTGCTATTGTGAATAGTGCTGCAGTGAACATACGAGCACATGTGTCTTTTTGGTGGAAAGATTTGTTTTCTTTTGGGTATGTGCCCAGTAATGGGACTGCTGGGTCAAATGGTAGTTCTAAGTTCTCTGAGGAATCTCCAAACTGCTTTCCACAGTGGCTGGACTAATTTACGTTCTCATCAACAATGTATAAGCATTACATTTTCTCTACAGCCTCAACAGAATCTGGTTTTTTTATTTTACTTTTTAATAATAGCCATTCTGACTACAGTGAGATGGTATCTCCCTGTGGTTTTAATTTGCATTTCTCTGATGATTAGTGATGTTGAGCATTTTTTTGTGTTTGTTGGCTGCTTGTATGTCTTCTTTTGAGAAGTGTCTGTTCATGTCCTTTGCCCACTTTTTAATGGGGTTAATTATTTTTTACTCATTGAATTTTTAAGTTCCTTATAGAGTCTGGATATTAGCCCCCTGTCAGATGCACAGTTTGCAAATATTTTCTCCCATTCTGTAGTTTGTTTACTCTGTTGATAGTTTCTTTTTATGTGCAGAAGCTCTTTAAATAACACTAATATTCTTGAGGAACAGTTCTCTAACGACCCCTTTACACTCTTAAAAATAGTTGAGAACCCCAAAGACTTTTTGCTTATACAGGATATATCCATCAATATTTACAGTCATAGAAATTAAATCAGAAAATTATTTATTCATTTAAAATAACAACAAACCCATATCAACATAATTAATATTTTATGAAAGATATATTTTCCAAAACAAAAAAGTTAGTGAGAAGAGTGGCATTGTTTTACACTTTTAAATGTCCTGAATGTCTGGCTTAGTAGGAGACAGCTGGATCCTCATGTCTGTTTCTGCATTTAATCTGTGGTGATGAACACGGCATGTACCTTCTGGAAAACTCCACTGTACACTCCTGAGAGAATGACAATGAAAGTTGCAAACAATGTCTTGGTGTTATTATGAAAATGGTTTTGATCTGTGGACCCCCTGAAAGCGTTTTGAGGACCTCAGAGTAGACACTGTTTAAATAATAAAATATATCTATTTTTGGCTTTGAATGTCAGAAAGTTCAGAGCTACATTTAGCAATCACTTCAGGCCTGGCATTATAGTCCTTTGCAGCTTTGCTCAACTGCAATCTGTTTGCGACTTGCCCTGTACTACTTTTTTTTGGTGTTAACAGCTCTTGGCCATACTTCTTCTGTGTTTTTATTAGACGTTGCTTCAAATCCTTTGGAAAGCAGGTTGGGTGTTTAACAATATAGGTAATTGTGCACATATGCTTATACACATATATTTCAACACAAATTTAAAATTATACTTTGATTTCAAGTTCAATATCCACCTAGCAAACACACCTCAACATGATGAAAATATATATGATAGTCACATAAAAAATTAAGACACTCCTCAGATTGTCTGAATGCACTTTTTACACAAAGCCCAGAGGATAGGGGTTACATTGCAAGAAATCTACTACGTGAAAAGACAGTAGGCTGGGCGCGGTGGCTCATGCCTGTAATTCCAGCACTTTGGGAAGCTGAAGTGGGTGGATCGCTTGATGTCCTGGCCAACATGGTGAAACCTTGTCTCTACTAAAAATACAAAAATTACCCAGGCGTGGTGGCACATGCCTGTAATCCCAGCTACTGGGGAGGCTGAGGCAGGAGAATCGCTTGGACCTGGGAGGCGGAGGTTGCAATGAGCCACGATTGTGCCATTGCACTCCAGCCTGGGCGAAAAAGCGAAACTCCATCCCCCTCCACACACACAAATAAGATTCAGCTCAGCTCTGGCAGGGCATGGTGGCTCACGCCTGTAATCCTGGCACTTTGGGAGGCTGAGAAGGGCGGATCACTTGAGGTCAGGAGTTCCAGACCACCGTGGCCAACATGGTGAAACCCTATCTCTACTAAAAATACAAAAATTAGCCAGGGGTGGTGGTGGGCGCCTATAATCCCAGCTACTCAGGAAGCTGAGGCAGGAGAATTGCTTGAACCTGGGAGGCGGAGGTTGCGGTGAGCTGAGATCACACCACGGCACTCCAGCCTTGCCAATAGAGCAAGACTCTGTCTCAAAAAAATACAAAACAAAACAAAGATACAGCTCCATAATAGACAATTTATCATCCCGGAAATTAGGCAAATAATCAAAATCTCTACAGTGTTTGAACTGTTTCTCAAGCCCCCTACTTAGACATTGCCATTTTTCTGTATCAGTAACTAATGTGTTGCCTATAATACACATTTGAAATGTTTGACCTCCACTCTTCTCTCTTCTTTCCTGGAGAACTGTCCATTCGGTCGTTCATGAGGATGAGTGTCCCCAGATGTGCCTGTCTCAGGGAACCCTCTCCCGAGCACACCTGATTGGATCAAGCTGTGCACCTGACCCAGGCTGGACAACCAAATTCCCTCTCCCAGGAATCTGGTATTGGACTGAGGACAGCCACTCACCTTTGGCTAATCTCTTGAGGAGAGAAGATGTAGATGTGATAGTTGTTGAGGGATTATCCTCCGCCCAGCTACTCACAGAGAAGAAGGTAGATTGCAGAGACATGAAGCAGAGAAGAAAGCTGGAGAAGGTGGACTGCCTAGGTTCCTAGCAGCTTCTCGGGCTACCTTGAGGCCATCTGCCCTTGTACTTCATGAGATACCGCTGTACTCTTGTATGTCCCTTAATGCTTAAGTCAGCTCAAGTTGATTACTTCCAACCAAGAGGACTTAACTCAGACAAAGACAAAGCCAAGATGGTTATCTGTGAGGTTTTTTTCTTTATAACCAGGTCCCTTACAGCATCCTGGGGAGCACTGTAGGTCCTAAATACACATTATTCACTCTCCGAAGGCTTCCATTAGGCAAAAATATATTATCATCCAAGGCCAACTAGACTAGGAAATGGCATTTCTTCTGGCTTTCCATCCCCAGAGGGCAAATGCACAGATGACTGCAGTTAGCAATTGACTCTGTGGGTTAGTATTTGCTGAGGGCACACACCCAGGGACTTGAATGACAGAAATCCCCAGGTGCCAGGGAGCAGACTGGTAATTATGCCTCCAATCACCTCCCTGTTCTGCCACCCTCTAAATCAGCACTGCCCACCGCGGTGACCCTCTGTGACTGGCAGGGCGACTCATTTTTAAAGGGCCAATTTTTAACAGCTGGAAACAATAAACGTCGTGGGAGATGAAGATGCTGGGAGGACTGATTTCTCCTTCACTGTTTTCAAAAGTCAAAAGATGCTGGGTGTAATGGCAAGAGCCACAGAAAGTCAGCACAACCCCTGCCACAGAGCAGCTGTGTGATGATGGCTTCCCCAGTCCCCCTCCCTGGGCCTGGGTTCTTACAGCTGCAAAATGAGGAGGTAGAATGAGATGCTCTTTAATATCCCTTTCATCTTCAACTTTCTACAATTTTTGTAAGCTGGAAAGATTTACACAGAACTTCATCTTGATTTTATTACTTGTAGTTCATCTTCTTGTGACAGAGCCAGCGGCAGCTTGTGCATGTGAAAGTAAGTGGCTCTCTCTCTCTCTCCCAGATGATTTAAGAGGTGGTGAAAACCCAGAGTACCTCCTTCAGTGTTCTGCCATAGCCAGGCCTGAAGCTCCCCTGCCCCAGAGCCCGACTTGGGATCCAGGTATCATTTATCTATGTCAAAAGGCAAACATGTACACTGTCCATTGTTTTCCCAGAACACATTAGCCTGGACTTGCCTCTGGGGTCCCTAGGAATGACACTAGGCCTAGGATCCAGCAGAGGCCAGGAAAGGTCTCTGGCATAGGGTACTGTGGCAGCAGACAGGTCTGGGCAGTAAGTAGTGTGTGCAGGGTAGCCCGTGAGTGGCAAGAAGCTCCAAGGTGGGGGACAGCCCTGAGCCAACTGCATGCAGTAGGGAATTGGGCTGTCAGCTCCAGGCACTGCACTAAGCTTTGCTTCATTTTGCTCACCAGATCCTCTTGCTCCTCTTCAGAGTGCCCAGCAGGAAGAGAGTCTCTAACTATCCTCCAGGGCCCCCTCCACAATATAAGGAAAACCTGACATTAGGCCCCAGTAAGGGTAGGAATTCCTTAGCAGCAGCCTTGGCTCTAGCTTCTGCCTTCTAGGCTGTCATGAGAAAAAGACTAGGGATAGTTGGCCATGCTGGAGAAAATGGTCATTCTGTTGTGAATGAAGCAGCTGCCTGGAACCACCGAAGCCCCTCCCCTGTGGTCCTTCCTTTGTAGGAGCTGTTGAGTAGAGCTGGCTTCCTTCTTCGCTTGGTTGGCACCCTGAGGAGCCATAGATCCACTGTTCCCATGCCCCAAAACAAGGCTTGGGTGTCGTGTGGTATAGTAAGCCTTTTGGTGGCTTCAGTTGTTACCCTTAAACAAATGCAGAAGGGTAAACACAAGGAGACCCTCCCAGAGCTCCTACGGGATATTTAATTATCAATATGGCGGCTACACTAGTTTAGAAATAAATGAACTATCAGATAGCACCCTAAGGTATTATCCCACCACACGGCCTCTTAAACACCGATTTCTCTGTGCTCTATTGGAACATGTGTAGACATTTGATTTGAGAACCAGGCTTCCCACTGACTTCCTTAGCAGGCTGGGATGTCAAATCTTGCTCACTTTTGGGGAGGATTAGGGTGTCTTCTGGGTTCGTATGAGTGTGTAGATGTTAAGTGGTAGTAAAAATAGCAACTGAAGCAAAAAAAAAAAAAAAAAAAACCATCCTTAGTGGGATCTCGAAACCGTTTAAAAAGAAACTATTGGAGGGGCCTAACAGTATCAGGTGTGTTTCATAGTTGCTGGGGAGAAGCAGCAAAGGGACATACGTTCACGCTAGACGAAGAATGTCCCATCATCATTACTCCTGGACACCCACATCCTTAGGCTCCAGGTTAGGCCCCTTATAAAATATTGTGTGGGCCAGGAATCCCACGAATTCCCAGAAGAATGGGAATTTGGGGATTTGTTTTTAATCCCGTTGGAGAGTCCAGTAACTCTGCACATGGATACCAGTCTTGTTTGGGCACAGGGAATTTCCCTAAAGTGCCACAAAGAGACTTGGGTTAACCAGAGACAACAGCTCTTCAAGTACCCACTGTGGAGGAAGTAGAGGATTTCAGAAACTCGGGCTAATGAACCGCCTCAGTAACGTCCTGAGGGGTAAAGATCCGCTGTGTCCATGGTGAAATGTGAGTGTGAGAGAGCGGTAGGGACATACATATCCACCTGCTGCAAGCCTACCTGCCTATCCTCCAAACGCGGTATCCCTTCACTCTGCCCCAAAGCTGAACCCTTTTGTATTACGCCTCCCAAATACGAAGTTGTCCCATAGCATGAGTTTTGGAGTCTGAGGTTTGAGTCCTCATCAGCTGCAAAGAGCTGTGTGGTCATGGCCGAGTCACTTAGCCCATCCAGGTCTCAGTCTCCCTGTGTGTAAAATGGGAGTAAGGAGGGCTCAATTGTTCTAAGGATTAAATGCAACCAAGCTGGTAAAGTTTTAGCTCAGTACCCACGTGTTAGCTGTTTATGGTGTGCCTGCTGTACGCCAGGCCTGCCGCTGGAGACGCAGGCATTATGCTCCCTGCACATGACCCATACCTACATCCCCGCTACACGCGCCCTCGCTGAGGCGCGTGTCCCACTACGGATGCGGATAGTGATCATCCTTTCTGGCAGCAGAAGTCCCGCCCCCTTTCCTTCCGTGGGCTTCTGTTGTCCAGGCCACCTTGGCGTTATCAAGGCTACTCGATCTTTACAGCCACCTCCCTCTGCACAGGCATCCAAATAGGAAATTCCGCTCTCAAGGAACCTTCTATCCATCCACCTGCCACCAACACGAACCTGCTGTCTTGTTCTCTGGCCCCTCTCCCTCTCAGTCCCCTTTTGCGCCCTCATTTTTCTGTCTAAAATAAAACGGAACGCTGCCCTTTTTATCTGTACTAAGTTTCAGGACCAGAATCTTCGTTAAACTGAGCAGAGCAGAGCGCGCTGCCCCCAGGGCTGGGGCGGGCGCATGGGCCCTTATGTAAGGCCGGGCCTTCCCGGGGAAGAGCGAAGGCTCCGGGAAGGGAAGCACCGGCGGCGCGGCCCGGCCTCGAGGACAGTCACCGGGGCGGGGAGTGGTGTGAGCCGCGGCGCCGCCAGCAAACTTTCCTCCTCTGAATTCTTGACCGAGAGCCTTGGAACCACATTCTGCCCAAATCTGTACACGCCGGAGCCAGGGAGCCGCCCGCCGCCGGGGGAGCGGAGTGGGGAAAGAGAGGGTGGAGAGGGGAGCGGGGAGCAGGTGGGGGAGGGCGGAGGTGGTGGAAACCACAGGAGCGGAGGGGAGGAGGAGGGAGAGGAGCAGGGAGAGGTGGGGCGGCAAGGAGGGGGAAGTGGGAGACGGGGGATGTGGGAGGGGAGAGAATGTGGAG
>NW_016837762.1:1870377-1906483 GCF_001698545.2 Rhinopithecus bieti | reverse complement strand
GGCGGCAGCGCCGCAGGCAGGGCTGGGCGCTCGGGGAGCTCCGCGCGCGGGGCAGCTTCCCCGTGACCGGCGGCCGCGCAGCTCAGGGAACTCAGCTCCGTGAGGCTTCCGGGAGAGGGGAAAGGCTGTTCTCCTCCTTTGATGCTCTTTGGTTTTACAGTGGAAAACTACAATTTAAAAAACATAGCCATGAAAATAAATGAGATTAGAACCTGCCGGCTTCACTTCCTGGAGGCTTTTTGTTGTCTTGAAACTAGGATCTTTGCGGGTCATCCCTGTAAGTGCCTTTTTAATCCATTCACACGGATGCTTGTGCGTCTCTGCCGCGTTTAACATCGGTCAGCGGGTGACATTGCATTAATTTGCTCTGGTGGCGATTTCTGCTTTGCCAGGTTAGCATTGCCTCGCTTGATGACACGTAATAAATGCACACACGTTGCAAAATTACGACACAGGGAGAGGCACCTTTTAACTCTGCCATAAAATAGATAAGAAAATCTCTTCTAAAGCGATGCCAATATTGGGAAAATGGTTTATTATTTAGACTGTGGAGATATTAAAAACAACAAAACCTAATTAATTATTCATAGCCATTCTACATAAAGTAACATGATAAAATCATTAAATAATAGCAATGACAAAACTCAATTTGTTGTTCTAAACTTACTGTTTTAGAATGTTTATCGTGTCATATATAGTAAATCACGTATCTAGTTTTTGTGCATGTGTGTCAGAGACAGACAGACAGACGTGGATAACTTCTGCTCTGAAACACAGCAGGTTTAAGGCTTCAGTACAGAGAAGTTGCATGTGGAAAATCTCCAAATACAATTACAATAAAGGAGATACAATACAGAGTGTTATTAAACTGGAGGTTCTTCCCCCAGAAAGTTTACTCTATCTTCCTTTAAAATAAACTAGGGCCGGGTGTGGTGGCTCAATGTCTGTAATCCCAGCACTTTGGGAGGCTGAGGCAGGGGGATCATTTGAGTCCAGGAGTTCAAGAGCAGCCTGGGTAACATAGCGAAACTCCGTCTCTAAAAAATTACAATATTAGCCGGGCATGGTGGTGCACACCTGTAGTCTCAGCTATTAGGGAGGCTGAGACGGGAGGATGGCTTGAGCCTGGGAAGTGGAGGTTGCAGTGAGCCGAGATAGCACCACTGCACTCCAGCCAGACCTTGTCTCAAAAAAATGAAATAAACTGAAAGGCCAGGGAATCACACATTTAAAATTGGCCAGTGCTCATTAAAGATCACTCAAAAACCAGAATTAGGCATCCTTACGGTGGGAAGGTAGGGTAATAAAAAGACGCAATCCCAATTTACAAAAATCTGGCCTTCAGGCCACATCTGATACACTTGCATAAAATCAAAAGATGATGCAATGCATGTTTTTCTAAATTAAACCAGAAATAGTGGTAGGGATATACCTTCATGCCAGCAGATGCACAGACAGGTTCTGATGGAAACCGTTTTCACTAAACCATGTCCCAGTTACTTTATGTAGCTTAACGACCTTGGATGCACCCAACCAGAGGGTGCATGCTGGAGCTCCATGGGCCTGAACTTGTCTTCCAGACCTGTTTGTTTGGCCTGCAGGGTGTAGTTTAAACTTTTGAACTAGTTATGGATATTTTGAAATTGTTATGTTTCACATGGAAAGCTGGACTTTGGGCTTCTCTGAAACACGAGAAGACCCGGCCACCCTGGGTGGGACTGTTGGCAGGAGCCAACAGCAGTGTTAGGTGTGAGGGTGACAGTCTACACCTCTCCAGCTGTCTTCCCCCACCTCTGCCTTCACTCTGTTAAGGCACTTGTCCACTCTGCACATGTGAATTTTCTAAAAATTCGTCCTGGTTCAGACAAACCACTGCACCCAGTGCTTTGACATCTTACTAGGATTATTGAAGTCATAGATGACTTTGACACTCTAAGATCTAGAATTATGTAATGTTAAAACCTCAAATCTCGATTTCTGGAGATTCATTTAGGCAGATTCAACCAAACAGAGGCTGAATGTACATTTCCTGAAGGCAGGCACAACATGATGTCCTGGTTTCCTGGATTCCGCATTCCCCTAAGGTGCCGTGAGATGTAGGAGAGTGTGTGGTCTCTGAAATTAAGCTCAGGAATTTGGATCCCCAATAGTTACTTGCCATTCAGTGTAAAGCAAGTTATATACTATCCCTGAGCTTGTTTCCTCAAACATAGTTATAATCAAAATACCTCTGTGGATTATTGCATATTAAATTACTATATGTATGTCTGCTCAAGAGTTTACAGTAAATTTAAAATTAAATAAATCAATAAAATTACTATATGTGAAAGCATCTTGAACAGTACCTGGCCCACAGTGACCATCCAAAATAGTTGTTTCTCTTGCTCTTGGGATTTCAGTTTCTGGAGTGCAGTCAATCATAGCTCACTGCAGCGTCAACCTCCTGGGCTCAGTGATCTTCCCAGTCCCGCCTCCTGAGTAGCTAGGATTACAGGTGTGTGTGCTACCATGCTCACCTAATTTTTAATTTTTAATTTGTAGATACCAGGTCTCACTATGTTGCCTAGGCTGGTCTTGAACTCCTGGCCTCAAGCAATCCTCCTACCTTAGCCTCCCAAAGTGCTAGGATTACAGGCATGAGCCACAGTGCCCAATTCTTGGATACCTGCTTTACATTCCAGTTTCTGTTCTCTCTCTCAGGATTTTGATTCAGGAAGTCTCAATGGGGCCTGAGGGTTAACATTTTAACGTTTAATCCTGGGGGAGGAGTTCTCAGACCACACTCTGACAGTGCCCATCCTGGATTGGCCACAGTTGTTCAATTAGATGAGTCAGAGAACAAAGATATAGGCCCTGGCTGATTCCCTGGCTGGTCCCGGCCAGCATGCTGATCCTGCAGCGCCATTGGATGCACTGCTTGGCTCCCAATTGTCTACTTATCAGTTCATGGATATTTATTGAGCACCTACTAGAAATATAGTGAGGCAGGCACTTGAAGTGGTTCCTGTTCTCAGGGAGATTGGGAATGAAATACAAAGCCCAGGGTCTGGCATTGGGCTCCAGTCCCTCCCTTTCCTACCACTCACCATTCAATACCATCTCTAATGCCTTCTTCCCAAAGACAGTCACTCCTCCCCACCCAGTGCCATGCATTCTCATACCATATTACTGAGTCTTGGATAACAGTTACTTTTGCATTACATGCAGACACTTAACATAGTACTGTTTAAGTGTTCATCACATACTTGTGGGACTTAATTTCCTTGGACAAATCTGTCTTCTGAAACTTCAGCTTATGTTTATTCACTTATCAAATATTTATGGGCCGGGCAGGGTTTTCACGCCTGTAATCCCAACACTTTGGGAGGCCAAGGTGGGCAGATCACCTGAGGTCAGGAGTTTGAGACCAGCCTGGCCAACATGGTGAAACCCCGTCTCTGCTAAAAATGACAAAAATTAGCCGGGCGTGCCTGGAATCCCAGCTACTCCAGAGGCCGAGGCAGGAGAATCGCTTGAACCTAGGAGGCAGATGTTGCAGTGAGCCAAGATTGCGCCATTGCACTCCAGCCTGGGTGATAAGAACGAAACTCTGTCAAAAAAAAAAAAAAAAAAAAAGGAAAGGAAGGAATGAAGGAAAGAAGGAAAGAAAGAAAAGAAAAGAAAGGAAAGGAAAGAAAGGGCCAGGCACAGTGGCTCATGCCTGTAATCCCAGTACTTTGGGAAGCCAAGGCTGGTGGGTCACCTGAGGTCAGGAGTTTGAGAACAGCGTGGCCAACATGGCGAAACCCCATATCTACTAAAAATACAAAAATTAGCCAGGCGTGGTGGTGGGCGCCTATAATCCCAGCTACTCGGGAGGTTGAGGCAGGAGAATCATTTGAACCTGGGAGGTGCAGGTTGCAGTGAGCTGAGATCACGCCATTGAACTCTAGCTTGGGAGACAAGAGTGAAACTCCTTCTCAAAAAAAAAAAAAAAAAAACAAAACTATGGATGCGAGTCAGGGCTTACACAAAAGTGAGGGGTCGGGAGGGGGAATGTATGGAGCACCTTCTATTAGCCAGACACTGGCGCAGAAGCTGGGGATACAGCAATGGACAAAATTACAATCCCTGCCCATATGAAGCTTTTAGTTGGGGAAGACAGGTCATATAAACATACTATTTTGAATTCTTACTTATTCAATCGTTTTCTGTACCCTGACATCTGCTGCAATCTTATTTGCTCTCTGAATCCTAACTTATTTTCCTGCCAGATGGACTTCTTTCCTAGTCCTGGTCTACACAGCCTGTGCTTAGGTGGTGATTTTATTATCTATAGCTAGAGAGCTCTCTGCATATACTGTTACATTTTGATTCAAAATGTCTGTGTTTCTTCCAGGCTTTGATCAAAATCAACCATTCCTTTCCAAAATTCAGAAGCTTCCACAACAAGGTAACTTTTAAAAATGCAACCTGTATATTCTTTTCTTACAGAATATTGCAGAGAAGGCTTATTGAAGCCAAGTGACTGCTGTCCCATTTTTTGTTGTTCTAATACTACTTTTCTTTTTAAGCTCCTTAGCTCTTATGGCAAATATAAAAATAACTCTTGACTACTTTGCATTCATATTCCATAACTTATTTTGAGCAGTGCCATTAATAATTTATTGTAAAAGATAATCTTACCTTTAAGTATGTGATTTTTAAATAAGTTTTGCTGCCTTCTTACTGAGGTTTTCATGTCGTTCTGGGTGTAATACTTGTTCTACAGAAATTCAAGTCCAAGTCCAATTTTATAATTAAAATGATAGGTTTCAATATATTAAGTATTCTATAAAGTGAGTTACATCTGAAAATTCAGGTAAACAAGTATAATTTACATTTGTACTCTAAAGTGATAACTTTTTGTGAAAATGCCCCAAAATATATTATTTCTATCCCTTTGCATGAGTATATTTGACCTCTATTCATTATCTTCTTTGGCTCTCAGTTGATACATTTTATCATTTCCCATGTCTGAATTACTTCCTGTTGAGAACATGAACTGGATTAATAGAAATTCCTCAGGAAAAAAAATTCAAACACCAAGGATCTCACTTTGTGCTGTGAAATACAAGGTGAGCAATCTGATCTGGATATAATATCAGTCTTCAGTCAGGCAGCAGGTGAATATGCAGGTAGAATTATAATGTGTAAGGCCGGGCGCAGTGGCTCACGTCTGTAATCTGAGCACTTTGGAAGACCAACGCAGACGGATCACTTGAGGTCAGGAGTTCAAGACTAGCCAGGCCAACATGGTGAAACCTCGTCTCTGCTAAAAATACAAAAAAAGTTAGCTGGACATGGTGGCACGTGCCTGTAATCCCAGCCACTTGGGAGGCCCAGGCAAGAGAATGGCTTGAACCCAGGAGGCGGAGGTTGCAGTGAGCCGAGAGGGCGCCACTGCAATCCAGCCGGGGCAACAGAGCGAGACTCTGGCTCTAGAAAAAAAAAAAAGCTTTATAATGTGTAGGATTGTGGATGATCACTCTAATCAACCAGTGGGCAAGTTGCTTTGCTCAGCGTAAGTTCAAACTGCCACATCAGAACGTTATTTGAGTGTATACATATGCAACCATTAAAAGTGGCCGTTACCACGATGCATTCTGGGAAAGGAGCAGCACCAAAATCCAAGATGGGGCGGGCCAGCAGGAGGCCCTGGAGAAGAGCCTTGAAAGAAATCCGCAAATGGTGGATGGAAAACTTCCGTAACATCCAGGTTTGAATGAGCCTAATTTTATTGAACTTGCAAGGGGCTTATTGTTCCCCTGACAACCCCTCCGTATAATAAGGGGCCTTCAGAATCGAAATCAACTTTCCAGCAGAGTACCCATTCAAACCACCGAGGATTACATTTAAAACAAAGATCTATCACCCGAACATCGACGAAAAGGGGCAAGTCTGTCTGCCAGTAATTAGTGCTGAAAACTGGAAGCCAGCAACCAAAACCGACCAAGTAATCCAGTCCCTCATAGCACTGGTGAATGACCCCCAACCCGAGCACCCGCTTCGGGCTGACCTAGCTGAAGAATACTCTAAGGACCGTAAAAAATTCTGTAAGAATGCTGAAGAGTTTACAAAGAAATATGGGGAAAAGCGACCTGTGGACTAAAATCTGCCACGATTGGTTCCAGCAAGTGTGAGCAGAGACCCCCGTAGTACATTCAGACACCGCGCAAAGAAGGACTCTGGAAATTAACATGCCACTGCCTGGCGTTCGCTTGCAGCAGTTACTGACTTTCTACAGTTTTCTTAATTAAAAGTGGTCTAAGTAAGCTGTAAAGAAAGGATTAAAAATTTAAGATGTTCTAAAAAAAAAAAAAAAAAGTGGCCATTAATAGACGGAACTATACATTGGACTAGTTGATGTTTTAAAAGCATAAAATCTGGCTGCCCTAACAGGATAAGCAGACAGCAGGATGTTGACACAGGGTCCTACCAGAACCCAGGGTTTACTTAGAGAACATAAAAGAGATTGTATGCTGTATTCCTTGCTTTTTTTTTTTTGGTGGATGTAGATAGGAAATGGGATGAGAGTGGCCACAGGAATTCGTATTGGTCGTGGGAAATCCATTTTTGTTTTAATTGATGTTTCCTGTTGAACTGACGTTTAGATTGAAATACCTGCGAGCCGGGTTCGGTGGCTCACACCTGTAATCCCATCACTTTGGGAAGCTGAGGTGGGTGGATCACCTGAGGTCAGGAGTTTGAGACCAGCCTGGCCAATGTGGTGAAACCCCATCTCTACTAAAAATAATATAAATAGATAAATAAATAAAATGAGTCGGGTGTGGTGGCAGGCTCCTGTAATCCCAGCTACTCAGGAGGCTGAGGCAGGAGAATCATTTGAACCCTGGAGGCAAGAGGCTGCAGTGAGCCCAGATATCGCCATTGCACTCCAGCCTGGGCAACAAGAGCAAAACTGTCTCTCCACCCCATCCCAAGAAAACTGACTGAAATGCCTGGAATGCACACCATAATTGGGGTGTCTTTAGGCTGAAATGGAGACAACAGAAAGTGAGGTGGCTTGGAGGGATTCAGATGGCATTGTAAAGGAAATGAAACAAACGCAAATTGCAGACAAAAAAGTAACTTTGCCACGTCTCATTTTGGCTGGGCTGCTCTGAAGTGCTGCATCTTTTGTGGTGTCTAGGCTCTCATCCTTAATGACATTTTCATCTTCTCCATCCCCCATCCCCCACCACCTCTCCAGTAAGGCCTTTTTGACAAGCTGCACTTCCCTGCTTTAGTAATTGGTGATAAGATTTGTCCTGTAGAACATATACATAGAGGATTGTTCACTGTCCTCCTTTTATGAAATAATTTTTAGAAATTGAGCTGTTAAAGGTTGTGTTTGAACACATTTTTTTGGAACAAGAACTTTAATTAAAGGATCAAAAAACCCAGGCTCTTGCTTTTGAATAACTGAAGCCAGTGTCTATAATTTCTCATATCTAAAATCTGTAGAAACTAGTTGTGTGATTCCAGGGGTGCATGGGACCCCTTGGGTGTCTGAAGAGAAGGGTGTGGGAGGGAGAGCCGCACCCGTGCAGTCTTGCTCTGCTGGGGTAGTGGGCAGCTGTCCACCCCCACCCCACCCTGCACTTCAGGCTCTGGAGTCAGCAGATTAAGCATTTGATAAATTATATTTTAAGTATATATTTTAAACTTGTCAAAGAGATAAATCAATCTATAGAAACTATTATCAATCTAGCTTCTTTTACCTTCAACTTGTAAAGAAAGTTTGCCTTCTTGAGTTCTTTTTTGTCATGTGCAGTAGGAGTAGCTCGTGTGAGTATCATCAGTGAAGGGAAACCCACACATCTTGGTGAGAAATGAGAAATCACCATGTTAAGATTCTAGGGATTTTCGTCTCTGGTCATTGTCATAGCCAGTGTCTTCATGGAAGACATATTTTCATTTCATTACCATATTTGATGCCCAGGTATTTAATAATCGTTTATGACTACTAAACTTTTGAGGATCTTAGAATTTAACTGGCTCTAGAAAGTGGCAGAGAAACCTACACATGATTCCATGTCCTAATCCATAAGACATGAGTGATACAAGCTGAGGAGGGAAGGTGAGTCACTCCTCCTGTTAGTCTGGGGGAATGTGTATGAGTCATTTTGTGCTTCTTTTTTTTCTTTTATTTTATTTTAGCATTTTAATAAAGTACCAAACAAAGAGTTGTCTGGTTTTTGTTTTGGAGAGTGAGGGCTACTGGTGAGGGTAAATTTCTGAACTACCCCGGAGAATGTAGTCAGGAACCTCCCAGCAGGATCAGAGAGGAGCCATCAGCTGGAGGGAGAGGGGAAAGGATCAGGAGAGGTAAGGGAACTAGGATTGCTTAACATGCAAGGGGTAAAGTAGAACCAAAAAGAATTTTTGTGCCCCAACAGGAGCAGGGAAATCTGAGAAGATGCCAACCAACTTCTAAGATTATTTTATTGATTCAGAGAAAAATGCAAATTTCAGCCACAGCTAAACAATAAAAAGGGAAACTTTTCATTTAGAACCAATAGTTATCATGAGTTGATTAAAAACATGAGCTGGCCTAAAGGTGGTATCCTAAACTTCTGGAGTGTGGAAAGTGATTGTTAAATTGCCTTAATTCTCTACCTAACATTTTTCTACAATGCAAGCATCTAAGAAAAGACTGAAAAAGTGGTAACCCAGATATTTGAAGTCTGCTTTTGCCCAAATATGAGAAAATTTTTAAACGTCAGGTGGGCAATGGTGTTGGTCTTGCTCCTCCAAGGCATTCATCTTGCAGGGACAGTGTTGGGGTGCAGGTGGGGTGGTCATGAGGACACAGACCTGCTCTATGAAATCAATTTCCAAAGCTTGAGCTCACTTCCAAAAACACTTCTCAAGCATGATGATAACCAACTATAGATTTATCCTGAGGGAATAATCTTTCTACCAGCTTTTATGTTCACTGTGTTGGCTTCTGGTAGCTAGTGAAAACTGGGTGATTTCCTCCCCTCATCTAGAGGTTGACCATTTAGAAACACAGTAGAAGAGGTTTCCAAAATGAATAAATATCTCTTGCTGTTTGAAAAGTGAACCTTCTAACAGATGAAGAAGCTGCCCAGGCGGTATTCTGAGTCACTATGTGATTCTGGACATGCCATTCAACCTTTCTCCAGGCTTACGTGAAGTTAATGTTTTTCCTCCCACTGACTCGTGATGGTGCCTTGGGGACAGAAGAAATGAATGTTAGAAAGTCCAGAACAAATTTCTAAAATGCCACAGGAAAAATCAGGTAAAAAACACTTTTTTGTGAAATGTAGCTGCTGTGTAAAAGACACGTGGCACACAGCCTTCCTGGCTCAGGGACAAAAATATTCATCTTTCTATAATTCAAAACCAAAAGCGGAACAACACCATGGAAGGGACGCAGAGTGTCCTTTTTACACCAGTGAGGTGAGTCATGTTCTTTTCTGATGTCTCTGGGAAGGATGTGATCAACATAAAGATGTTTTATTGCCGATGCCTAGGTAAAGCAATCTCAGTATTCATGTCTCAGACACGTGTCTTCAGATTCAGTTTCACTTCTCTGAAAATGAGCTCTCCTATGGGAAGGTTTCGTCACTAGTATAATTACAGGCTTCTGAGGGTACCCTGGCTGTGTCTTTTGTCCATTCCCAACTGTTGCTCCTTCTTTAAAATATACATATGTCACACTTCTGTCTGATCTCTTGACAGTGCTGACTGCAATGCCTTTTCCTACTGGTGGGCCACATGCATCAAATGGTTTCACAACATATGGTTGTCAGAAGGGCCATCTATGAAGCAGCATATAGACCAGCACTTAATGTTAGCATCTCTCACCACTTAGTGAACGAATTTAGTCACAAGTCAGGCTGGGGTTCTAATTTTTTAATTATGTATTTACTTATTTTACAAACAGGGTCTCTGTTGCACAGGCTGGAGTGCAGTGCAGTGGCACGATCATAGTTCACTGTAACCTTGAGCTCCTGGGTTCAAACGATCCTTCTGCCTCAGCCTCCAGAGCAGCTGGAACTACAGGCCCGTGCCACCATGCCTGCTAATTTATTTTAAACATTTTTTGTGGAGACAGGGTCTCACTATATTGTCCAGGCTGGTCTCGAACTTCCGGCCTCAAGTGATCATCTGCCTCAGCCTCCCAAAGCACTAGGATTACAGATGTGAGCCACCGTGCTCACCCCAGGCTGGGATTCTAAAGATAGGCAGGCAAGGGCTTTTGTTAGAAGGAAATTGTCTAAAATTTCAGCAAGCAAACGTGTGTTTTTTCTTGATGAGGACACCATACAACACACATCTCCACTAATGCAAGACACTTGGAAACGGGCTTTGCCAGAGATATTCCACAAGAGGTGAGGCGCTAAGACAGTTAGTTTACTGGCCTCAGCAGTAAGCAAGAGAAATAGGTCAACATTTCAGAATGACATAGAATTCTGAGGCATTCATGAGGTGCAGAGACTCATGCCCACGTCACCTGCTAAAGTTCAAAGGATACACCTTTACACGTGGGAAGATGCTATGCAGTGACTATTAGAAAAGGATAGAAAAGTTTAAAAGGGTTTTTTGTTTTCTGTTTTTTTGTTTGGTTGATTTTTCGGACTCACCAAAGTAGCCACTAGACCATCAAGTTTGCGAGACACAACTTCATAAAACACAAATGTCTGTAATCCCAGCACTTTGAGAAGCCAAGGTGGATGGATCACTTGAGTGTAGGAGGTCAAGACCAGCCTGGGCAACATAGTGAGACCCTCATCTCTATAAAAAATACAAAAAAAAGTTTGCCAGCTGTGGTGGCACATGCCTGTGGTCCCAACTGCTTGAGAGGCTGAGGTGAGAAGATCACTTGAGCCTGGGAGGTTGAGGCTGCAGTGAACCGTGATTATGCCACTATATCCTAGCCTGGATGACAGAGCAAGACCTCATCTCAAAAGAAAAAAAAAAAAGAAGAAGAAAAAAGAAAACACAAATGCCTGCTTGTGTGTTTAAGATACTCTTCTATTCCCATGAAAAGCTTGGAGAGGCCAGGCATGGTGGCTCATGCCTGTAATCCCAGCACTTTGGGGGTCTGAGGCGGGTGGATCACGAGGTCAGCAGTTCAAGACCAGCCTGGCCAAGATGGTGAAACCCCGTCTCTACTAAAAATACAATAATTAGCTGGGCGCGGTGGCAGGCACTTGTAGTCCCAGCTATTTGTGAGGCTGAAGCAGGAGAATCACTTGAACTGGGGAGGCGGAGGTTGCAGTGAGCCGAGATCATGCCACTGCACTCTAGCCTGGGTGACAGAGCAAGACTCCATCTCAAAAAAAAAAATAAAAAGAAAAGCTCGGAGAACTAGAAATTTAATTTGTTTACTCTTTCATTAAGCTGTGCAGCAAACTTCATTGAACATCTCCAATGACCAAAAGCTGCACTTGGCCCTGGAGAGAAAACTATAAAGGGGACCCACACCCTGCCTTTGAGGAGCCTCCAACCCTTACCCCATTTTAGGCTCTGCATATGTAGTTTCAGGCTAATTTTCACAACTGGACCACCTATTTGGAACATGAGAATCAGAGAGAAGTGGTTTCTTGAACTCATCAATAACCAATTATCACTAAAAATTCTATGCCTAGATATGAGAGTATTCTGTGACCTATTTCAAAAACCTCATCTAAAAATATACTTGGTGGCCAGGTGCAGTGACTCACACCTGTAATCCCAGCACTTTGGGAGGCTGAGGTGGGAGGACCACTTGAGGCCAGGAGTTCAAGACCAGCCTGGACAACATAGCAAAACTCCATCTCTAAAAACACTGGAAAAAAAAAAAAAGTTAGCGAGGCCTAGTGGTGCATGCCTATAGTCCCAGCTACTCAGGAGGCTAAGGCAGGAGCATCACTGGAACCCAGGAATTTGAGGCTGCATTGAACTATGATGACACCACTGCACTCCAGCCTAGGCAAAAGAGACAGACCTTGTCTTTGGAAAAAAACAAAAACAAAACCACCACCACCACCACCAACAACAACAAACTCAGAAAACAAAAGTAAAACAATGGACTTTTTTTATCCTAAAGGGAGGTAATATTCCTGAACCCCACATATTTTGGATATCCACAACAGCAGAGCAGAAAAGGTGAGGTTAAGGAGAGATGCTTGTTGGGGCCTGTTCTTTTCCATCATTTTAGAACCAACTTGTTTTCTCTGTATTTGAGAAGTATTCGAGGCCATCACCCCTAAGAGGCCAAAGAGGCCAATCCAACTGTAATGGAGTCACAGAGACTCACATAATCAGATAGACTTGGTTTTGTTGTATTTTTTGGGTTTTTGTTGTTGTTGTTTGTTTGTTTTCTCAGGACCGAGTCTCGCTCTGTCACCCAGGCTGGAGTGCAGTGGCATGATCTTGGCTCACTGCAACCTCCACCTCCCGAGTTCAAGCAATTCTCTTGCCTCAGCCTCCTGAGTAGATGGGATTGCAGGCGTGAGCCACCACGCCCAGCTAATTTTTCTATTTTTAGTAGAGACAGAGTTTCACCATGTTGGCCAGGCTGGTCTCAATCTCCTGACCTCAATGATCTGCCTGCCTTGGCCTCCCAAAGCGCTGAGACTACAGACGTGAGCCCCCATACCCGGCCAGACTTAGTTTTTATAGAAGGGTAAAAAGCCTTACAGATAATACGGCTGGCCAGAGCCTGGATATGGAGGCAAAATTTCAGTTTTGGAATGACCCATCTGACATGTCCCCTTACTTGTTCGGGCCCCAGGTTACTCACTTGTGAAATGAAGGCATTACGCCGGATGATGTCTGAAGTCCCTACTCACATTCCATTATTACATGGTAACAGTGGCATTCTTAGCATGTTTTGTGATTTTAATTCGTTGATTAGGTATTTCATCAAGGACCAAAGTTGCTTCAATGCTAAGATTAGAACAATTTTGGTGAGGCTTCAAAGTTAATAATTAATGCAAATAAATGAGCCATTTCACACCTCTACTGGTATGCTCTCCTTTCCAACTCTGTACAGGAGAAGAAATAATAGCAAACAGCAATGAATTAATTCCCAAGCAAAGATTATTTCTGGCAATTAGGAAAGACAGACTCTTTTCTGTTTATATATACCTATGCTGTATATAAATATGTGTTCACATTTATAAATATATATGTACCATTTTTCATTAAATGCAAATATTCCCAAATAATATTATGATGCTAAAGCCTATAATATTTGTTGAGCACATACTGTTGAGGACTTCATAGACATTATCAATGATTTCTTATTTTCATTTATTTCTTCTATTTCCAGTCTTAATGCCACAAATGATTTCTCAAAATATGGAGATTTACAAAGTTTATTGTAAACATTTTATCTAGCAGGCACAAATGTTATCAGAGTGTAAGGAAATGACAATTCCTAAAAAATACTCTCAATTTATCTGAACTTTTGCTAATGAACTTTCTAGAAATGTATTCATTTGAGCATGTTTATCTGGGGACACGGATTTTGTCTCCACCAAAACTTTCCTCTTTTGGACAGAGAGAAAAAAATCTTGGCGATTATGGAGGACGGGAGACATTGCCATCCCTAGAGAGATCAGAAAATTTAAAAAATCTCAGTCAGCCTCAAGGAAAATTTCCTGGCAATGAGGTTTATATTTGATAAGTTGTGATATTTGAACTACATGCTCTGGAAACAGTTATAAAATAAATTTTCACGTAACTGAGACAATTTAGGTGTGGTTCTTTCAATCTGGACCATATCCGAATTCATACTGGAGCTGAAATGTCTTAGAACCAATAATTTCCATCTCCTTTGCTAATGCAGAACTCCCAGAGCAGTGATGAAACACTTAATAGCATAAGGGATGTGTTTCGTATTATGATGATTATAAGGCTACATGTTTTCCCAAAATGTACAAATACAATATGCCACGTTTTCTCTACTCATATGCCTGCATATGGAAAGCAGAAATAAAAATTGTTTACTTTGGTGACAACAAATGCCATTCTCTTGCTTAGTGGCTTTTGATATCCTTCAGCCAAACATGCAGCCTCTCAAGATACCAGAATCTGGCCGGGCACGGTGGCACACGCCTGTAGTCCCAGCACTTTGGGAAGCCAAGGCGGGCAGATCACCTGAGGTCAGGAGTTCCAGACCAGTCTGGCCGACATGCTGAAACCCCATCTCTTCTAAGAAAATACAAAAATTAGCCAGGCATGGTGGTGGGCACTTGTAATCCCAGCTGCTTGGGAGGCTGAGGCAGGAGAATGGCTTGAACCTGGGAAGTAGAGGTTGCAGTGAGCAGAGATTGCACCATTGCACTCCAACCTGGGCAACTGAGTGAGACTCTGTCTCAAAAAAAAAAAAAAAAAAGGCTGGGCGCGGTGGCTCACGCCTGTAATCCCAGCACTTTGGGAGGCCGAGGCAGGTGGATCACGAGGTCAGGAGATTGAGAGCATCCTGGCTAACACGGTGAAACCCCATCTTGACTAAAAATACAAAAAATTAGCTGGGCATGGTAGCGGGTGCCTGTAGTCCCAGCTACTCGGGAGACTGGGGCAGGAGAATGGTGTGAACCCTGGAAGCAGAACTTGCAGTGAGCCGATATTGCGCCACTGCACTCCAGCCTGGGCGACAGAGTGAGACTCCGTCTCCAAAAAAAAGATACCAGGTCTGTATTAAATACAATAATGAGTTTCTCACTCCCAGCCTCCTTTTCTCTCTTTTCCTTTTAAATGACTCCATTGTTAAATAAGAAATGGATAATGTCAGCTTTCCCAATGGCACTAGTAGCATTTGTTGCTGTTTCATAAGTAATTTAGGAAAGCAACTGAAGCATAAAGAAGCTAATTATTTATTACTGTCTTCTCCTCTACTGGATATCACTATAATCTTTAATATTAATGTCTTTCTTACAAGTATAAGGTTAGAAAATTGAAGTCAGTGAGTTTCATTGATAAATTAAGCAGCTATGAAATGTTATCAGGTGACTAGCTGATCCTGATTTTATCATCAAACTAAAACAGTGCTTTGCTTAATGCATGCATTATCTAAATATTTAATCTAAGTGTGTGTTGATGTATTCTTAATTGTCGTAACACCTTCTTTTAGCAAATCTCTTTTAGGGTCATAAGCAGTTTGAGCTGGTTCTCATAAGTCAAGTGCAACCTTACCAATCAACTGTTCGACAACCAGTGTGGTATGGACAAGACAGACTGAGCCAGGACAGAGCAATAGCCTGAGTGATGGAAGCTGTGCTCAGAAGCCAGCCTAGCCAGAGCTGGCAATTCAGGTAATTCACAGGATAACGCAAAAGCCACAATCTGGGAGCCCAGAATCAGAAGAGAGGTGTCTGATGTGGATATTGTCGGAAAGTGTGTGCATCATACAGCCAGAGTATGTCAGAAGAAACGTGGTTCTAGTACGTTGCTCTTCAAACTACAGGATGCAGGCAGAGATCATTAAGCAAATATATGTCAGAAAGGACAGGAAGCTCCTTGCCTGGTTCAGCTACCACCTCTCTGTAAAGAGGAGTGCATAAAACCCACACAGATAACCCACCTCTACCCACCCATAAAGCATCCTCACCTAGGATGCATGAAAATACCTAAAGGTTTTCAAGTCTCTCGATGGCCTTGTGAAAATTAGCCTAAAATCACATGTGCAGAGGCTAAAGATGCGAACCGTTTTCTCAAATGAGCACTGCATCTTTTCAATTGTTCTGGAATTGGTGACACTACCATCATCCTCTTGATTCCTGTGGAATCTTCTTGGACCCTGCCCTTATGGTCCATTTTGTCTGCCCCACGCTGACCCAGCCCCAGTGAGTGTTTTACCTCCAATGGCCGGGACACCACAGAACACGCTGCCTAAAGCACCATTTTTTTTTTTTATTGTTTGAGACAGGGTGTCACTCTGTTGCCCAGGCTGGAGTGCAGTGTCACGATCTCAGTTCACTGCAGCCTTGACCTCTCAGGCTCAAAGGATTCTCCCACCTAAGCCTCCTGAGTAGCTGGGACTATAGGCACACCACCATGCCTGGCTAATTTTTTTTTTATGTTTTGTAGAGATGAGGTTTTGGCGTGTTTCTCAGGATGGTCTTGAACTCGTGGGCTCAAGTGATCAACCCTCCTTGGCCTCCCAAAGTTCTGGGACTATAGACATGAGCCACAGCACCCAGTTTTTTTTTTTCCCGAGACAGGGTCTTGCTCTGTTGCCCATGCTAGAGTGCAGTGGTATGAACTCAGCTCACTACATCCTTGACCTCCCGGTCTCAGGCAGTCTTCCCACCTCTGCCTCTTGACTAATACAAAAAAATTAGCCATGTGCGGTGGCACGCACCTGTAGTCCCAGCTGAAGGCTGAGGCACAAGAATCTCTTGAACCTAGGAGGTGGAGGTTACAGTGAGCTGAGATCACACCACTGCACTCCAGTCTGGGTGACAGAAAGACTCTGTTTCAAAAATAAATAAATAAATAAATAAAAGAGGAAATTAAATTAAAATAACTTTTGCATGCTCCCCATGTTCTAACGATGTCATTTTTTTGCCCCTTATAAATACATACTTAATAAACAAATAACTTATTCTGCAGTGGAGAAAATAAACCGTACACATATAATTGCCTGATTACTATTTTATATTTTAGAGTCTGGAGACAAGTGGTTGTTTCTGTTTTGTCCAACTATGGATACATAGCAGAAAGGTTTGCTCTGCTCAACTAGTTAAAGTAGCACCTGATGCCCCACGTCCATGGCCAGATGCAGAACTCTGGGCAACAAGGGCCAGGGCCTTTTTCTAATCTAGCATTTCATGCCTCCAATGGAAAATGTTGACAGGAAGTTGATAGAGCCTGAGAGTGCTACCTCACTTGTGATTCATCTGATGGATCAGTGTGACCTGAAGCACTAAGTTAACCAACAGGCTCATTAGTTTTTAAAAGAGGTGGTTAGTAATAAACCAACAGTGGTGTACAAATCCAAGAGCAACCTACACACCTTCAAAAGTCCCCAGAATGAGATCAAAGGACAAGGCAGCATCCGTTTCATTCCAACAATAGCATTTTGATTTAACATCTACTTTGTTGGCAAATGTGCAGGAATTAAATGATGTGTATTCCTATAGTAATTTATATCCTAAATTACACTGAAAAGCCTAGTTGGTGTCCAACAAATTCTATTTCCTTTAGACTGTAGCTGTATTAGTTTGAAGAATCAAGTTTTTACTGGATGAACCGATCAAATACATCTAAAAGTATCAGCATTTTAATGGAATATCCATTACCTAAGACCGGACATGGTGGCTCACACCTGTAATCTCAGCACTTTGGGAGGCCCAGGTGGGCGGATCACGAGGTCAGGAGTTCGAGATCAACCTGGCCAATAAGGTGAAACACCGTCTCTACTAAAAGTAGAAAAATTAGCCAGGCAAGGTGGTGCGCATCTGTAATCCCAGCTACTCAGGAAGCTGGGGCAGTGAGAATCACTTGAACCTGGGAGGCAGAGGCTGTAGTAAGTTGAGATCACACCATTGCACTCTAGCCTAGGCAATAGAGTGAGACTCCATTTCAAAAATAAAAATAAATAAATAAATAATGCATGCCTAATGTATCATAATGGTTCAAAATACCCACAATCATAGCTGGTTCCCAATGAATTTAATTTACTTGAGCTTGTGGCCATATGATTTTAAGGAATCAAACTTTTTGCTTAATTA
Source organism: Rhinopithecus bieti (assembly GCF_001698545.2). NCBI lineage: Eukaryota > Metazoa > Chordata > Mammalia > Primates > Cercopithecidae > Rhinopithecus > Rhinopithecus bieti. The sequence goes on along the minus strand of NW_016837762.1, from coordinate 1,888,766 downwards.
GTCAAATCAGCCAAAACTTATAAATTCAGTGAAAAAAATAGTTGCTTGGCTAATTTGAGTGGCTAATGCAGCAAAGTAAGTCAAATTATTAGCTCAAAATACATACTGCCTTAATTTGATCTGAACTATAAACATCTGCTTTGCCTTTTGGTTAGGACAACACCAAAAAGCATTAGTTTCCAGACTTAGCTGAGCATTAAGAATCACCAGGAATGCTTTTAAAACTTCCAAAGCACAAGCCACACCCAGACCAAGTCCATCAGAATCCCTTGGGTGAACCCAGGCATCAATCCCCTGGATGATTCCAATGTTCAGAATTCAAGAAATTCCTTGAGATCAGGAATTCAAGACCAGCCTGGGCAACATAGCGAGATCCCATCTCAAAAAAAAAAAGCAACAGCTAACAATGTATTAAGCTGTTACCAAATGCCAAGCAAAATGGCAGGCATTTTCCATTGATTATTTTATTAAATTCTCACACATCAGTGAAAACTTATAAAGTCAGTATGATTGTGCCCATTTGACAAATGGAGAAATTAAGGCACAGGAGGTTGGGTACTTGCCCAAGGATACCCATACTAGCAAGTGGTCAAGTGAGAGTCGTCACAAATGCAGTGACTCCAAAGCTTTAACTTGAATTAGTTCTTAAAACCAGTGACTTAAAACTCAGTGCTTCTTTAGGTCTTTGTACTTCTTTATCTTATCTCTTGAGGGCATTGGTTTGTTTCACTTTTGTTTCTGGATGCCAGCGCCTCTCCAAATAGCACACAAAAGCAATTTCTCACGCCCCTGGGAGAGAGGTAGGTGTGGCTTTATGGATATGATAGGCAGAGGACTTAATATTCTGCATTAAGGTCTCCTTCTCTCTCAAGGGAATTTCTGGCAGACTTAAAGCACTGTAGGCAACAGAAAGGAAACCTGAAACGCAACATCCACCTGGAAGACACGTACATATTTGCTGAAGCGTGTTTCAAATTTAATTGAAAAAGAAGAAGAATATAATTGTGCTTCTCATTCACCGCAAATCTTGTTATTTCATAAAGTCTTCAGTGTTGACCTGTCAACCTGTATGGGTTGTTTAAAAAGTTGTATTTTTTTTTTTTAAGGCAGACCACTTAAGTATCATGTATTACTGAATACCAGCTGAATTATTTTGTTGTTGTTTCGAGACAGTCTTGCTCTGTTGCCCAGGCTGGAGTGCAGGGGCCTGATCATGGTTCACTGCAACCTCGACCTCCTGAGCTCAAACGATCCTCCCACTTCAGCCTCCTGAGTAGCTGGGACTACAGGCGTGCACCATTATGCCCAGCTATTTTTCAAAAAAATTTTTTGTAGAGATGGAGATCTCACTTTGTTGCCCAGGTTGGTCTCAAACTCCTAGCCTCAAGCAGTCCTCCCACCTCAGCCTCCCAGGGTTCTGAGATGATAGGTGTGAGCCATTGCATCTGGCCCACCAGCTACATTATTAATATTTAAATTATAAACATTACAATTTTTTGCTGCAGAGCAAAACTGAAAAGAAGAAAGATGAAAATACAGTACAATGTCATGGTCATTTGCACCAGTTTCCTGTGTACAGCTCTGCTGCTGTACACTCATTTCTTAATCAGGTTTTATCTCTCTTTTTCACATTAAAAGCTGAGAGAGGAGCTAAAACTGCCCTGAGAAGCTCCCGCAGGACCCTGGCTGGCCATGAGGGGAATGGGGCCTACCTCAGCAGTCTAGTTTCTTCATTCAGCCCTCCTGCCTCAGGAGAGCAGTTCTTCTTGCCCAGAGGAAGCAGTGGCCGCTCTATCCCATACCCCGTCAGACCGTTTCCCATGGGAGACGACCTAGGGTGTGTGCTCAGGGTTCCAGTTTCTGGGGCATTGAGCGGGTCCAGTACTCCTTTCTACACCAGGCTGAACCCCAAGGAACCCCAAGGAAGAAGATGTGCCTGGGATTGCACGTAGACCGGGGCCCCATCCCTGTGCCCCCCTGTGTGTGGCAGGGCAAGGAGATGCATTTTAAATACCTTTCAGGCTATGCTTCCTTTTTTTTTTTTTTTTTTTTTTTTTTTTTTTTTCTTTTCCACATTTTTTTTTTTTTGGCATACTCCAACGTTTCTTCTGTAAGTATCACCATTTATTTTACTAAAATCTAGATTTCCCAATCCAGGTGTTAGGAAGGTACTGTGCTGCTTTGGGGCTTTCGGTCTGGCAACATCTATAAACAATGCNCTCAGGGTTCCAGTTTCTGGGGCATTGAGCGGGTCCAGTACTCCTTTCTACACCAGGCTGAACCCCAAGGAACCCCAAGGAAGAAGATGTGCCTGGGATTGCACGTAGACCGGGGCCCCATCCCTGTGCCCCCCTGTGTGTGGCAGGGCAAGGAGATGCATTTTAAATACCTTTCAGGCTATGCTTCCTTTTTTTTTTTTTTTTTTTTTTTTTTTTTTTTTTTTTGGCATACTCCAACGTTTCTTCTGTAAGTATCACCATTTATTTTACTAAAATCTAGATTTCCCAATCCAGGTGTTAGGAAGGTACTGTGCTGCTTTGGGGCTTTCGGTCTGGCAACATCTATAAACAATGCAATAGTGAGTCTAGTCAGTTTCACAGTCTCATGTCTGAATCTTTTTTTTCTTTTTTTAAGACAGAGTCTCACTGTTTGTCTCAGCCTCCCGAGCAGCTGGCATTACAGGCGCCCACCACCATGCCCAGCTAATTTTTGTATTTTTAGTAGAGACCAGGTTTCACCATGTTGGCCAGGCTGGTCTCGAACGCCTGACCTCAGGTGATCTGCCCACCTCAGCCTCCCAAAGTGCTGGGATTACAGGCGTGAGCCACTGACTGCGCATGGCCTTTTTTTTTTTTTTTTTTTTTTTTTTTTTTTTCCCGAGACAGTCTGGCTCTGTGCCCCAGGCTGGAGTGCAGTGGGGCGGTATCTCGGCTCACTGCAACCACTGCCCCCACCAGTTCATGTGATTCTCTTGCTTCAGCCTCCCGAGTAACTGGGATTACAGGTGTGCGCCACCACAAGCGGCTAATTTATGTATTTTTAGTAGAGACAGGGTTTCACCATGTTGGCCAGGCCCGTCTCCAATTCCTGACCGCAGGAGATCCGCCCACCTCCGCCTCTCAAAGTGCTGGGATTACAGGCGTGAGCCACCACACCTGGCCTAGGCTTCCTTCTTTAAAGACTAGTTTCCAGTGGGGGTCTGTAAGTAATCCTCATCTTTTCGCGTTGAGGAGTGTGGCCAGAGGAGGTGAGTCTTGTGTACGTAGCAGAGAGCACAGGAGGGAAAAAATGGTCCGGAGATACCGTAAAAGGACTAAGAAAACCAGAGGGAAAAGGCCAGGCTCCAGGAGCACAGAGGCTGGATGGATTCCTGCTTCCCTGTGACTCCGCTGTGTTCAGGCGGTGCAGTCACTTCCTTCACCTCAGTGTCCCTGTTTGTGCAAATGAGGTGATTATTGGTGCCGACCTACTTCCCAGGCAGTTTTGAAGAGAAGTGGTAAACATTGAAGGGCGCACACTCTCCTTCCCCACCCGCCCTCCCTCCCCACGTGTGCACCCAGAAGGAAATAAAAGCCGTGATTTGCACTGGCGAGTCGGCCCGCCTCGTCGAGGGTTCCGCTGAGCTGCTCACAAGGGCGTGCGGAGGCCCGCGGCCGGCCCTGGCCCCTGTGGTGGCAGCAGCTGGCTGGCTTCCCGGGCGGCTACCTCCAGCTGCAGCTGTCGGTGCTATTTGCAGCTCTCCACATCCTGAGAGCTGGACGCCTAGGACGGCTCCCTGGAGGGCGTGAGTAAAATGCAGCAGCGGAGCGGTGAGGAGGAGATTACCGGAAAAACTGGGAGCGGAGTCAGGCTTGTTCTGGAGCAGGGAGAGGCCTGGGAAGTTGCGAAACGTTGACCTGCAGGGTCCTGAGGAACTGTCGGCCTGGGCTGCCTCCGTGGGTCATTGAACATTAATCAGCCACCAGTCCTCGTCCAAGCCAACCGAAATAGAGTCAGCAGGCGGAATGACGAAGACAGTTTGAAAGGGAACGAACTTCGTCCTATTCTCTCCTTGGAAAGGCCTTTCCAGCCTCTCGAACTCACCCCTGTCACATTACCCTGTTGTGTTATCTCTGTGGGCCTGCGCAGCACCTGAAATGATCTGGCTTAGGTATGTGTGTGCTTGTTCATTGTTTTGTCTTCTCCGTGAAAATCGAAGCTCCTAGAAACTTTGTGAGGGAGGCAATGGGTCTGCTTTGTTACCTCTGCATCTCCAGGGCGGAGTACAATGCCCAGCTCGTAAGTAAATGAGTGAAGGAGTCCCCTACTAGCAGGCTGCCTACTCATCAATCAAGTCGCTGTCGGATTTCTCACTTTTACCTTTGGAGATGTTGTCTTCGACCTATGGGGAGGAATTGGATCTGTTTGAGGGTAAGGAAATTCATCCTCCCTGGGTTTATGTGTTTTCCAACCCATTGCATAGAGTCTGACAAAATATTAATGGTCTTCACTGTTTCTTTTGATGATGTCTGCCACTTGTCACTATTTATTGTAATCTCATGTCATTTAAAGAAAGTAAAATTAGGGGCTGGGCGCAGTGGCTTATGCCTGTAATCCCAGCACTTTGGGAGGCCGAGGCGGGCAGATCACCTGAGGTCAGGAGTTCGAGACCAGCCTGGCCAACATGGTGAAACCCCGTCCCTACTAAAAATACAAAAATTAGCCAGGTATGGTGACGGGCACCTGCAGTCCCAGCTACTCGGGAGGCTGAGGCAGGAGAATCGCTTGAACTCGGGAGGCGGAGGTTGCAGTGAGCCGAGACTGCCATTGCACTCAGCCTGGGCAACAAGAGTGAAACTCTATCTCAAAAAGAAAAAAAGAAGAAGAAGAAAAAAAAGAAAGTAAAATTATAGGGTAACTGGAAAGTTACAGTAGTATAACAAGCATAATCATTTAGAAGATTTTCACCTATAACGTGGTTAAGATAAGTTTGAGACTCAGTTCAATTCAACACATTTGACTTTTGGACAGATCCAATGTAGTCTGTTGTATTTATAAAGAATTCAGACCTTTATAAGGAAGGTTTCATGGCGTTAATGAAATTTATGTGTTAATGGAACTGAAGGACTTCACTCTGAAAGCAAGTGTTCTCTAAACCTAAATATTTTAAGAAGAAAATTAGTTGAAAATTTAAAAGCTTGTCAAAAGTGACAGTCATTTCATTTCTTTTCTTTTTTTAGAGACGGGGTCTCACTATGTTACCCAGGATGGAGTACAGTGGCTATTCACAGGCACAATCATTGTGCACTACATCCTGGAACTAATGGGCTCAAGCAGTCCTCCTGCCTCAGCCTCCCAAGTAGCTAGGACTACAGACACACACCACCACGCTCAGCAAAAGTGACAATCATTTCTAATACAGACATCCACACCTGGAAATACTGTGAAAATCATATTCATTGGGCATATTAGTGTCCGTTCTTTCCAAGATCTGAGTTCAGAATGTTTTCTTCTATAATTGTAATGAAATATCACCATTTCTTGCTAGCTTTATACCAAATCCCTCTAGGCCACTGGGCAGTAGGGTATGCCAACCTAGGTTTTCAGAGATTACTTGTATCCCGTTCACTATTAGAACCAACATGTTAGAATTTGTGATTTGTCAGAGTAGAAAACGAGTTCACTCAAGAAGCACTTATGTATGAGGACCTGCACAGGTGACACAACAGTCAAATGATAGGAGTTCTGAACCTTCTGGAACTGACAGTCTTACTAGAAAAATAAATGTCACCACATCACTCGAACAAAGGTACAAACAACTATGCAATTTGAGTTGTGTTTTGACTCCCTCACTGCTACTTTGTTTTTATTTATTTATTTATTTTATTTTATTTTATTTTTTATGCCAGAGATGTTGCGGGGAACGGAGTTTTGCTTTTGTCACCTGGGCTGGAGTGTAATGGCACGTTCTCAGCTCACTGAAACCTCTGCCTCCCGGGTTCAAGTGATTCTCCTGCTCCAGCCTCCTGAGTAGCTGGGATTACAGGCATGTGCCATCAAGCCCGGCTAATTTTTTGTATTTTTAGTAGAGATGGGGTTTCACCATGTAAGTCAGGCTGGTCTCAAACTCCTGACCTCAGGTGATCTGCCTGCCTCAGCCTCCCAAATTGCTGGGATTACAGGTGTGAGCCACTGCACCCAGCCCCGCCTTGCTGTCTTAATAGAAAGTGGAAAATAGAAATCTTCTACACAAGGCCTTTGGTTTGAAGACAACGTGCCTAGAGATAGGGAACTGGAATCCAACACCATTGCTTACAGATCTTTGGAGACTAAAAGAGAAAGAATCCAGGAGAGAAAAAAAACAAAAAAGGCTGCCATAGCTATTGGCCTCATTGGACAGGCCTGGGGGATATGCACAGACCCTAAAGGTGGCCAGAGCTGACCAGCTTCCTACCGCACTCTTCTGGGTGGCCCAGGCACCCAGTTTCATTGGCTGTGGCCACTGAGAAAGCATCGAGTCAGTCTGAGCCATGGGCAGTGACAGAGGAGAGGGGATCAGCAGAGCCTACTTGAAAGCAAAGGAGAAATGGGTTGGTTGCCTCATTGCAGAATTTACAGATGAGGGGGACAAACTTGTGACCTGAGGGGTTCCTTCATGCCTTGGAGTTTCTCTGAAAGAAAAAACAGCTGAGCATTTGCCCTGGTTTTGTTTTGTTTTACCATTTTTGCACTTGCAAAGTCATGCCATCAAGTTTTAAGCTAGTAAGAGGACACATACATATGGTAAACAGGACCATATACCGAATGGTACAATATCATAGTTCTTGTAGCAGCCACATTTTGATGAATAAAATTTCTTTTAAAATCTCTTTTTTAAAAATTAAGGGACTTCTTTCTATCAGGCAACAAATGTTTCTTTCCTATGTAAACTTAGCTTGCAAACATAATTTTGAACAGCTTTATCATGACTATGTATCTTATTAATTTATTATCTTTTTTGTTTTCTTTCTTTCAGAGTCATGGTCTTGCTATATCACCTAAGCTGGAGTGCAGTGGTACAATCATAGCTCACTGCAACCTTGAACTCCTGGGCTGGAGCAAGCTTCCCAACTTGGCCTTCCAAAATGCTGGGATTGATTACAGGTGCGAGCCACCTCACTGGGCCTCTTGCTAGTTTATTGTTTAAAACTCTTCCTTAGGGCCGGGTGCAGTGGCTCATGCCTGTAATCCCAGGCCTTTGGGAGGCTGAGATGGGAGGATCACTTGATCCCAGGAGTTCGAGACCAGCCCCGGCAACATGGAGAGAGCCTGTCTCTACAAAAAATCAGAAATTAGCTGGGTGTGGTGGTGTGCACCTGTAGTCCCAGCTACTCAAGAGGCTGAGGAGGGAGGATCACTTGAACTCAGAGGGTTGAGGCTACAGTGAGCCATGACTGAGTCATTGCACTCCAGCCTGGGTGACAGAGTGAGACTTTGTCTCAAAAAAGAAAAATAAATAAATAAATAAATAAATAAATAATAAAAGCCTTCCTTAGGCTTTTTCCCTGGCACTTTCTGAAGTGATGGCAGATGGGTTTTATTCTGGTTTTTATAATAGCTAAAATTGGGTCCCAGAAAGGAATCTAGATTAGATGACAAGAAGATTATTTTCGTCTGATAATTTCCATTACTCACCTAACTGCTGTCTTTCCTGGAATTAAAGAGAGAAGAAACTATGGAGGCCGGACGCAGTGGCTCACGCCTGTAATCTCAGCACTTTGGGAGGCCGAGGTGGGTGGATCGCCTAAGGTCAGGAGTTCAAGACCAGCCTGACCAACATGGTGAAATCCCGTCTCTACTAAGAATACAAAAAAAACTAGCTGGGCGTGGTGGTAGGTGCCTGTAATTCTAGCTACTCAGGAGGCTGAGGCAGGAGAAACACTTGAACCTGGGAGGCAGAGGTTGCAGTGAGCCGAGATCATGCCATTGCACTCCAGCCTGGGCAACAAGAGTGAAACTCCATCTCAGAAAAAAAGAAAAAAAAAAAAAACGGGAACAAAACAAACAAAAAACTATGGAGACCCAGGTTCCAGGGCCCTTGGGTAGAGAATACATTTTAGGAATTCCTTTGGATATCTGATAGTAGAAGCTACTCCTTGTAAGTCTGTTGCTGTGAGATCACAACATAGCTCATTTAGCAGCAGGACAGCCCATCTCTGGAAAAAAAATGGTGTGGGGGTGGAATTACGCCTTGGGAGGCCAAGGAGGGAGGATTGCTTAAGGTCAGGAATTTAAGACCAGCCTGGACAACATAGCAAGACTCTGTCTCTACAAAAAATAATTTAAAAAAATTAGTCAGGCGTGGTGGTGCATGCCTGTAGTCTTACCTACTTGAGAGGCTGAGATAGGAGGATTGCTTGAACCCAGGAAGTTTATTTAGACTATAGTGAGCCATGATTGTGCCACTGAACTTCAGCCTGGGTGACAGAGCAAGACTCTGTCTCATAAAAAAATAAATAAATAACATAAAAAAAGAGATATTCATAATAAATGGAAGTATTTTGATGATTTCTTAGTAAGATTTTAAGAATTAATAGCCTACTGAGACCTAGAGGTAAGAACAAATTAGATTTGGCCTAAAAATGAAGATGTAGCAAAAAATAATAAAGAAAAAATGGCATCTCTGTTTTTTTTTCCAGGCCAGTGATTCTTTTTTTTTTTTTTCAGACAGAATCTTGCTCTGTTGCCCAGGCTGGAGTGCAGTGGCTTGATCCCAGCTCACTGCAGCCTCTGCCTTCTGGGTTCAAGCAGTTCTCCTGCCTCAGCCTCCCGAGTAGCTGGGATCACAGGCATGCACCACCATGCACTGCTAATTTTTAGTATTAGAGACAGGGTTTCACCACGTTGGCCAGGCTGGTCTCAGACACCTGGCCTCAAGTGATCTGCCTGCCTCAGCCTCCCAAAGTGCTGGGATTACAGGCATGAGTCACCGTGCCCAGCCAAAGTCAACATTTTGATTTTTTAGTAGAGACGAGAGAGGTGGATGAGCCACCTCGCCTGGCCTGGGTCAGTTGATTCTTAAGTAGAGTTATTTAAAAACCTTTAGGACCTTAACAGTTTTTTTAAAACTCCCAAGTTTTTTTTATTTATTTATTCATTCATTCATTCATTCATTCATTCATTCATTCATTTATTTTTGAGACAGAGTTCGCCCAGGCTGGAGTGTAGTGGTGTAATCTTGGCTCACTGCAACCTCCGCCTGCCATGTTCAAGCGATTCTCCTGCCTCAGCCTCCCGAGTAGCTGGGACTACAGGCGCCTACCACCATGCCCGGCTAATTTTTATATTTTTAGTAGAGACGGGGTTTCACCGTGTTAGCCAGGATGGTCTCGATCTCCCGACCTCGTGATCCGCCCCTCTCGGCCTCCCAAAGTGCTGGGATTACAGGCTTGAGCCACCGCGCCTGGCCCGGTCTCGATCTCTTGATCTCGTGATCTGTCTGCCTCGGCCTCCTCAAGTGCTAGGATTACAGGTGTGAGCCACCATGCCTGGCCAAAATCAATATTATTTCTAATGGTACATTGTAATTATCTATAGAAGCTCAATATATATAAATTCAGACATGAAAGTTTGCAATGCTGCCTTCTAAAAGTTAAGTTCTTAAAAGAAACATGAGGCCAGGCACGGTGGCTCACGCCCATAATCCCAGCACTCTGGGAGGCCGAGGAGGACGGATCACTTGAGGTCAGGAGGTTGAGACCAGCCTGGCCAAGACGGTGAAACCCCATCTCTACTAAAAGATACAAAAATTAGCCGGGAGTGGTGGCAGGTGCCTGTAATCCCAGCTAATCAGGAGACTGAGACAGGAGAATCGCTTGAACCTAGGTGCAGTGAGCTGAGATTGTCCCACTGCTCTCCAGCCTGGGCAACAGAGCGGGACTCCATCTTAAAAAAAAAAAAAAAAAAAAAAAAAGACAAAAAAACGTGAAATTTACACTACTTTTCAGTGACCTGTGTAGGGTAAAATCCAATATTCATCAATGTATGAAAAAGATTCCTATGGGGTTGTCTAGAGGATAAATTATATATAATTAATTCAGTTTCATGTTGGCCTACTGGCCACTGTTAAATGAAACGTGTATGCCTTGAAAGAATGTCTTTCAGCCGGGCGCGGTGGCTCAAGCCTGTAATCCCAGCACTTTGGGAGGCCGAGACGGGCGGATCACGAGGTCAGGAGATCGAGACCATCCTGGCTAACACAGTGAAACCCCGTCTCTACTAAAAAATACAAAAAAATAGCCGGGCGAGGTGGCGGACGCCTGTAGTCCCAGCTACTCGGGAGGCTGAGGCAGGAGAATGGCGTAAACCCGGGAGGCGGAGCTTGCAGTGAGCTGAGATCCGGCCACTGTACTCCAGCCTGGGCGACAGAGCGAGACTCCGTCTCAAAAAAAAAAAAAAGAATGTCTTTCAAGGCATACACGTTTCATTTACGTCTTGGTTTTAAAACAGTATGTGAAAATGTTGTTATTTAATCTTATTTAAAGAAAAAAATCCGATAGTTACTAATTAGTAAGCTTTGGAGATTATGTAGGTTTTTACAAGGTACAGTGACGCAATGAAGTGAAAAGCAAAAAAGCTCTAATGCTCTTGCAAAATTTTCAAAGTTTTTCTACCCACTCCAATTGATCTAGGCATTCACTTTTTGCAGTTCTGCAATTACCTGAATATAAAAGCTCTTTCTGTTAATCTCCAACCTGAAAAGTAGTAAGGTAACAGAAGTATAAAGGGGAATGGACATTTCAATCCAATGGTTTTCCAGGTTTTCAGGCTTTTATCTGCTTGCTTTTGAAGGTTTACTCCTTTCACAATTCCCCCCACTGTTGTAGGCTCGAACCTTTATAAAATCTTAGAAACCATGACCCTATTTTGTATCCCTTATATGTAAAATTGTCTGAATAGCCTTTTAAAAAGTTGTTACATTTGGGTGAAAACTTTCTAAAGGTGGCTTGGTAAAATTCACCAAATTTGGCTCATCTTTTGATTCAGTGATTTCACTTTGAGGAATATATTTATAGCCTAATGAAATAATTACGGGCAAAGGTGTGAGCATAAAGAAAGGGTAGTCATGTTAACCTTATATGTAACAGTAAAAAATTATAAACTAAATGTCTAATAATATGGAATTGATTTAATAATTTATGGTATTTTACATTCAGGCACTAAAAATGCCCAGCAGAATATGAATATATGATGACATAGACTTTTTTAATATTTATATTTATTTATTTATTTATTTTGAGATGGAGTTTTGCTCTTGTCGTCCAGACTAGAGTGCAATGGTGCGATCTAGGCTCACTGCAACCTCCGACTCCTGGGTTCAAGCTTTCTCCTGCCTCAGGCTACCGAGTAGCTTACAGGCGCCCACCCCCATGCCCAGTTTATTTTTGTATTTTAGTAGAGACAGGGTTTCACCATGTTGGCCAGGCTGGTCTCGAACTCCTGACCTCAGGTGATCCACCCACCTCGGCCTCCCAAAGCGTTGGGATTATAGGCGTAAGCCACTGCGTCCGGCCGACTTTTTTTATTTTTTTAAAGACAGAGTCTTGCTCTGTTGCCCAGGCTGAAGTGTAGTGGCACCATCTCAGTTCACTGGGTGAACTCCTGTTCACCTCCTGGGTTCAAGCGATTCTTGTGCTTCAGTCACCCGAGTAGCTGGGACTATAGGCGCATGCCACCATACCCGGCTAATTTTTATATTTATAGTAAAGACAAGGTTTCACCATGTTGGCTAGGCTGGTCTCAAACTCCTGGCCTGAAGTGATGCGCCTGCCTTGGCCTCCCAAAGTACTAGGATTACAGGTGTGCACCACTGTGCCCAGCTGACATAGACTTTTGTTCAAGATAGACTGTGAAGTAGAAAAAGTAGCTTACAAATGCAGTATTTGTAAATTATTACCATTTTTAAAAACATATATATATGTATGTATATGTATATGCACACAACACTACAAAAAGACAACTCAATTTAAATATGGGTGAAGAACTTGAATTAGTTCTCCAAAGAATACAAATGGCCAATAAACACATGAAAAGACACTCAGTATCATCAGTCATTAGGGAGACACAAGTCAAAACCACAATGAGATTCCACTTCACACCTACTAGGATGGCTATAATTTTAAAAAATAGAAAATGGGAAGTGCCGGCAAGGTTGTAGAGAAATTGAAACCCTCATACATCATTGGTGGGAATGTGAAGTGGTGCAGCTGTGGAGAACAGTTTGGCAGTTCCTCAAAAATTTAGACATAAAATTACTATATGACCTGACAATTCCACTCCTAGATATATACTCAAAGAATTGAAAATAAGAACTCAAACAAATACACGTACCCGCATGTTCATAGCAGCACTATTCACAATAACCACAAGGTAGAAACAGCCTAAGACCTTATCACTGGATGCATGAATAAGGAATTATGGTATATATATATACACAATAGAATATTATTCAACCTGAAAAAGGAATGAATGGGCCGGGAGCGGTGGCTCGGGCCTATAATCCCAGCACTTTGGGAGGCTGAGGCGGGCGGATCACCTCAGGTCAGGAGTTCAAGACCAGCCTGGCCAACATGGAGAACCCCTGTCTCTACTAAAAATACAGAAAATTAGCCGGGCATGGTGGTGGGTGCCTGTAATCCCAGCTACTCAGGAGGCTGAGACAGGAGAATCGCTTGAACCTGGGAGGCGGAGGTTGCAGTGAGCCGAGATTGCACCCCTGCACTCCAGCTTGGGTGACAAGAGTGAAACTGTCTTCAAAAAACAAAAAACAAAACAACAAAAAAGGAATGAATGGCTAGGTGTGGAGGCTCACACCTGTAATCCCAGCACTTTGGGAGGCTGAAGCAGAAGGATGGCTTGAGGGGAGGAATTTGAGACCAGCCTGGGCAACATGGAAAGACCTCATCTTTACCAAAAATTTAAAAATTAGTCACACATGGTGGCATGCACTTATAGTCTGAGCTACTGGGGAGGCTGAGGTAGGAGGATCATTTGAGCCCAGGAGTTCAAGGCTGCAGTGAACTCTGATTGTGCCACTGTACTCCAACCTGGGTGACACAGTGAGAATCTGTTTACAAAAAAAAAAAAAGATTGAAGTACTGATACATGATAAATGTGAATGAACTGTGAAAATATTACATGAAGTAAAAGAAGCCAGACACAAAATGTCACATATTGTATGACTCCATTTACATGAAATATCTAGAATAGATAAATCCATAGAGACAATGTAGATTGGTGGTTGCCAAGGGCCAGTGGAGAAGAAAAGAATGGGTACAGGGATGGCTTTTTGGGTGATGAAATCATGTTGGAACTAGATAGAGGTGATGGGCGCAGAACATTTTGAACGTACTAAATGCCACTGAACTGTTCACTTTAAAAGGTTAATTTTGTTATATGAATCTCACCTCAATTTTTAAAATATATCTCTATATATCTATATCTATATATATTACATGTTATATGTAGAAACTGGCCTTAGGGCACATAATATGGTAATAGTCTTGCTGACTGGTAGAATTATAGATTTTTGTTTTCTTATTTATTTTGTTTCAATACTATAAGTTTCATTCATAATAAGGGCAACCGATTTTTCAGAAGTTATAGTCGTGTGTAGCATATTGCATCTTGCTTCTCCTTCCGGAAGATCAGGCTACCATCCTAAGCAGCATCTATTATTTCAGTGATTACCAGCCCTTTAGAATCAGATGGCCTACAACTTTCTACATGACTGGGAACATTTTTGTTTGGTAAATGTTCTGTCTAAGTAAATCAAAGGAGAAAGCCAGAGAAGAACCTCAGTGATGGCAGAATGTACTGGATATCCCCGCATAGCAAAAATTGTAGCCATAGCAGGAGAACCCAGGCCTGGAAGTGAGGGGCAACGAGGAAGCTTTCCAGCCTCTTTGTTGCTGTCCTTAAGGGAAGGGGAAAGAGCTCACATCTTTTTTGCACCTACTGTGAGCCTGGCACTGCTAGAGTGTTTTGATACTGCCATTTGTCCTTGAGCAAGCCTCCGAATCCCTACGGGCCTCTGTCCACTACTCTGTAAAAATGCACAGATTAGACTACAGTAGCCCTTAGAGCCCCTTTGCCTCTAATGTGCTAGGACCCCACACTAGTGCTATGCCTTATTCTGTCCCTCCCTGAAAAGAGGCTCTCTGGTCAGCCTCTCTGCTTCTGAGCCTAAGTGTGCCTAGCCCCATTCCCTGTGTCCAAACCCCAGCCAGGCTGATTCCAGATGGCAGAGCGAGGCCTGGGGAAGTGGGGCTTGGGGTGTAGGGGTGGGGAAGCTGCAATATCTTTGCTCTGAGTAGCCTCCAAGTTTTTACTCTTCATCTCTTCCACAGATTACAGTGGCACCTGAGGCTGTGGCAACTGAGCATCTTGTTTTTCTTTATCTTTAGGAGCACTCTCTCACACTCAACAGATCCTTATTTTATTTTAGGGCTTTTTATTTTCTTACTTGGTTATGTTCAGATCACTTTATAAAATAAGCTCTAACTGAAACTCAATAAACAAAACTAGGGTACAGTCAACACCTGTGAAGAGAAAAAAAACCCAGAAAGCAAAAGCTAACAAACAAAATATGGTAAAGCCTCTATTGAGAGATTCTATGTAATTCTAAAGACCTAAGCTTAATTTCACTTTAAGCATATAAATACAATTTCGTTTATAAGCACATTCAGAGTATGTCCTTTGCCATAAAGTATCATCTCCAGCAAGGAACTGGTGAACTTTATTCCATTTAAGGCAAATCCTCAGAATCCATTCTGCCTTTCCAAATACCTGTCTCCCAATGGCTAGTATCCGGGCCACACATTTTGCCTTTCGCTACACCTTATTGAACGACTTGCTTTTCCAAAATTGTTGGCTGCAGCTTCTGTAAGATTGATATACAATCTTTGATAGAAAAGACCCTCCCCAGGATAAAACAAACCAAAAAACTATCACATACTTCCATTTAGGAAAGAGTATTATCAAAATGGGAAAGAACCTCCTCATTTTCACACAGTGGATTACTTATTTAGTTACTGCAGTAACTTGAGAGAAATAGTTTAGCAGTTTAGGCCGGGCACTGTGGCTCACGCTTCTAATCTCAGCAACAGGGCTGAGGGAGGGAGGGAGGGAGGATAGTTTGAGGCCGGGAGTTTGAGAAATAGTTTAGCAGTTTAAATAAAGCAGTGGCTTGTCCTAAGAGTCTCTCAGTTGACTCTGCCTGTGTTTCTTCTTCTGGTCAGGTAGCTCTGGACAAATGACAGTATTTCAGTATTTTAATTTCTCATTTTAAAATTGAGTCATAGAGCCAAAGAAAACCAGTAAAATCTTGATTAATTGCAAAATCATTGTTAAAATGTTTCACAGCATAAATACAGCTTTTGTGGGCGGGGGCCAATTTATCAACATCTTCCAAAATGTTAAATGCAAATGTCTTTTGACTCAGCAGTTCTACTTTTGAGGTATCTGAAGACCCACACATGCCTGAGAGAAATGGACAGATGTTCAGTGCAGTACTGTTAAACAGCGAAAAATAGGAAACAATCTAAATGTCCATCAGTAAGGGAATGAGAAAAAGTATTACGGATCATATACAAGTGAGATCGAAAAAAGAAAAAATATATATTACGGAGCACCATACTGTGGAATGTCACGTGACTGAATTATGTGACTAAAGAGAACAATCAACGTGAGTACATAATTTACAGGGATCTCTCTAATCCCTTTTCCACTTTTTAAAATGGTATTTAGTATATTCACAAAATTATGTATTTTTAGTAGACAAGGTCTCACTATGTTGCCCAGGCTAGTGTCAAACTCCTGGCCTCGTGATCCTCCCACCTCGGCCTCCCAAAGTGCTGGGATTGTAAGTGTAAGCCACTATGCCTGGCTTTCCACTGATTTTTCTATTTGTGGATTCCAGAGTCTGCATACCCTTGCCCACCATTGCTCATGCTCACTTGCAGATTTTATTCCTACTTCCTTTTCAGTGGATGCCCAATAAATTTAACTATTTAAACTAGGCACAGTGGTGTGTCCCTGTAATCCCAGCTACTTGAGAAGCTGAGGCAGGAGGATTATTTGAGCAGATTCGGAGACCAACCTGGACAACATAGAAATTCTATGTAATCTCTCATGTCAAAATAAGTAAAAATTCAACTAATTAGAAGGTCCAAACCAATCGACATGCCTAAAGTCATCTAGCATTTCTTCCTGGTAGAGATTATTTGTCTTAGACTGAAACCCCCTGGAAGACGAGCATTACATTTTCTGGAGTGTGGCATATTAGTTTTTGTCATTCCATGTTGTATGGCATTTCCTTCATGATGTATTGTGAAACAAGCAATTCTAGAACAGAGCAACATTTTGCCTCATTAATCTGGGAGCACCGTGGCGCAGACCCAGGGAATTTCCCAAGTTATGGCAAGTGTTAGCACTGCCTTGATATTAAAAGAGGACAAAAAAACGAACCACCTTCCATCTTTTGCTGGATAGCCAAATGAAATCACTTTCTGGCTTTAATCTAGTTTTAATAGGCATTTCAAGGGCCATTTGAAAGTGACACAAAGCACAAATATGAAAAAGAAATTCAAATATCACACTCTCTAATAAAATAGCCTAATCACTTTAGCAAGTTAATTCTAAGACTTAAGCTGTGTACAGTGTGTGCAAATTTGCAGATACCTTACCATCATATTCAAGTGTCTTACTGGTACTGAAAGCTATCAGACCCTTTCAGGAGGCGTGTTGTACCAAGCAGACTTAAATGTGAACTTTCATCAAGAACCCTTTCAGGAGGCATATTGTACCAAGCAGAACTAAATGTGAACTTTCCCCAAGGACTATGTGATGTCAAGCAAGGTAGTACCCATGTATTTCATTCAAAAACCACTGTTGTCTCTCCTGTGGTTTTCAACAGTTAAATCCTACAATGTCTGAGCAATGGTTACAATTCCTTAGGTAGTAAGGGAAATACCTGTTGAATGGCAGTTTTTGTGTTACATGGGCGCTTTCCCTATCTTTATCATTTAACCATTACTCCTGGGGTACACAGGACACACAAATTTCATTTTTCAGATTTCACTTTAAGAAAATTATTAATAAATACAGCAAACATTAACAACACTGTGATGGGACGATCATCAGAACTAATGATAACTAATCAGCAATAGCTCTCAACCTTTGCACAGCAAAGTTAGGAAATTTGACTCGTTAATCAATATGCCATATGCCTCTTTAAAATGCAAAAAAACTAAGATTTATACGTCTTAGTTCATTAGTTTTAAAAAGCATCTTCCTTTTAAAAGTTGGCCCAATTAATTATAGATTGTTTAGTCTTTTCTTAATGTCAACAAAGTCTTTAAACCCCACAGCACTGTAACTATCTTGGCATTAAAATAGTTTCTATACACTTTCTAAAAAAAATTATCTTCAGTTACAGGGTTTCACACTTAATTATCCAAATTGCCTCCTATTTCCATTTACTTGAGTTTTAGACATCCAACTTCCAGGGGATACTGTTGGAACACCAAACCAAAGTATACTAATCTTCAGATTGACGAGGGTTTTTGTCCATTTTCTTAAGATCTGTGGTCAAGAATAAACCTTAAAAAACTGTTCCCGTTCTCAACATCAAAAAAATGGTAGTTGTCATGACATACCTACTAAAGTTACAAAGTCTCCTGGAGCCAGAATTCATTTTAAACTGATCAGAATTACTAATGTTGACAATGGTTATTTCTATACAGTAGAAACTTCCATTTAAATCAGATTGAGTCATTTGTTCCTCTTAACAAAAAAATCTGATGTTGACACAATTGCAGCCTATCACTAACCCTGCTTTTCACTTGCATGTATCTTTTTAAAAATCTTGTTTAAATCATTCTGAAAGTAAAACTAGTTTTTCCTCATTTATATATAGCACCGAGTACTTGCAATGTTTGACAAAACTTTTATCAGCCCATTAACCTATTTATAAGCATAAAGTGAGTATTTTAAAGGGAAACTTTGCCATCCCTTATACTTATTTAAAAGATACTAAGAGGTATTATTAGAAACAAGATTTAAAAATATGTAACAAAATCTTAAATTCTTAAGTGAAAGCCATTTAACTAATATTTTAAACCTCTGCAATTATTAGTTTATTAGTATCATCCAGGACTCAGATGTTCAGTATTCTTCCTGAAATTACATAAACAAATGCAAATGGAAATAATCCAAGTCAAAATTATATAACAAAACAGCACTCCATCACAAAAGCGTGTAAAATTACAAGAACGCTATTTTAAAATACTGGCACTTTAAGAAAACGATAATCTCGAAAACCACAAAATTGCCAAATTGTTCCCTAAACTGCTAAGCAGATAATGACTAAT
>NW_016837762.1:1865787-1869600 GCF_001698545.2 Rhinopithecus bieti | reverse complement strand
TGGTATTCAGTTAACAGAACAACAATTATTTCGTATAAGCTGCATCAGAGACAACTGAAGATGAAAAAACTACCATCCCCATATATAACTAATTTGTGCTGTGCACCAACAAGAACCTGCTTTAAATTTCCATGCCAATTTACAACCCCCATACTGTACCAGGCAAGGTTAGTGGCTATTGAAAATACCACCAGGACAGGGCTATCTAAAGACACATTCGGTAGTGTGTTAACTATACAAAAAAAGACACTGTACAGTTTAAAAACAAATCTTACACAGCCTTACATTTCAATTTTTTTCTTTAAAAGGAGTGAGTTGTGTACAGGGGGGTTAAATGCTTTATAGACAAGAAAAAAAAACTGCGCTAGAACCAACTTATTCATCATCATCATCTTCTTCTTCATCTTCATCTTCTTCATCTTCCTCCTCCTCCTCATCCTCTTCATCTTCCTCATCTTCCTCCTCTTCCTTCTTTTTCTTGCTTTTTTCAGCCTTGACAACTCCCTTTTTTGCTGCATCAGGCTTTCCTTTAGCTCGATATGCAGCAATATCCTTCCAAAGCAAAGGGAGGACAAAACAGTAGGGAAGAAAAAAACATTAAGGGAAGAAATAGAACATGGCAGAACTTTATGAAAGAAATCAAGATTCTAGTTATACCAAAATATCACGTATCTGTAGATCCACTGCAACTTCAGAAATAAGTAGAACTTCAATAAACGAACATAAAAATACGATTGTAACAATCTATAACTCATAAAATGGCATAGTCTAATATTTGCAAAGTTATGCCTCATTGAGGTGCAATTATGTACCACATCCTAACTCTATTAAAACCAGAATGTAGAGACTTTGATTAAAGGGTAGACACTGCCACCTTCTGAATGCAAAAAAGCACTCTACAGGTTTACACTGTCAGACCCTAATCCTTAGTAGAAAATGTTGTCTTAGGGAAAAAAAAAGTAATTTGTCAATAACCATGCAATTAGGAGGTTAAGAAACATCTAGAAATAAACACTTTTCAGAATGACTAAAGAAGCTGAAAATTAAGTATTTAATATTTCAATTTACTTAAGTTACAGATTTCCTTAATCTTACTAATTTATTGGACAGAGCAGCAGACTTAAAATTTAACTTAGTGATGTTGTGGTTTTTTGAATATCTAAAGGAAAGGAACATAAATGTTTCAGGATATGATTAAGAAAAACATCGCCTATATTACTTTGTCTAGCTTATTTTTGTACTGTATGCCAAGCCATTTGAAAATACTCATTTTTGACCTGAAGTGACTATCAACATTTTCATAAACTTCAAGATACTGGGGAATAACAAAACCAACTTAAATGTACACAGCCTTTGTCTGAGTCTAATTATATTTAGTCAAAAAAAACCAATTTATTTGGTCCTCTGTATTCTCTGAAGGATGAGAAAAGACTTATATCAACAGCATACTTAATGCAGCTGTTACACTAAAAACTTATTACGCCTCAAACTAAGTACAATCATACAACATCTGGCATACTCGTCATCATTTTACCAAGCAAACCCACACTTCTTACCTTTTCGTATTTTTCCTTCAGCTTCGCAGCCTTCTTTTCATAAGGCTGCTTGTCATCTGCAGCAGTGTTATTCCACATCTCTCCCAGTTTCTTCGCAACATCACCAATGGACAGGCCAGGATGTTCTCCTTTGATTTTGGGCGATACTCAGAGCAAAAAAGGAAAAGACGGGAATAAAAAAAAAAAAAAAAAAAATTAAATTTAGGATTTTAAGTTAACAGACCACGAAAACAAATAGCATCAAGCGTACACTGCACTGCTATTTAAAGCTGCCTGTGAATTTCTGTGATGCACTGGACAGGGTGCAAATACTGTAACATGCTAATATCCTTCACAACCAAAGCTTAATTTACAACTATTTAGTTTATACTAGCTAGAGCCCCAGATGAACATTCTACAATTACACTATTTCAGAGATAGTATTTTTCAAGAAATAAAAGGACCAAAGGGGATACACTGGGCAAAGGAGACCAAGTGTCTAATTCAAATGCTCTGGTAACACTCCCACCCAACAGGAATTTTATACTATTTAAATATAACCAGTATGAACAAGTATTAGCTAAAAAACTTTGTACACTTACACCCTAAACTGACAAAGTAGCTTGCTAAATAAATTTCTCTCAGATTCTATTGTAAAACGTGTCTGGGAAGTAAAAGCAGGCAAGATACTCACGGAGGCCTCTTGGGTGCATTGGGATCCTTGAACTTCTTTTTTGTCTCCCCTTTGGGAGGGATATAGGTTTTCATTTCTCTTTCATAACGGGCCTTGTCGGCCTTTGCCATATCTTCAAATTTTCCTTTCTCTTTAGCAGACATGGTCTACAAAATAATTATTTGTAAGTTTAAGTTGTAAAATTTAAGTAAATTATTCTCAAAACCAATGTCTTTTGCCATGTAATAGTGCGACACTATGAGAGCGCCAACTAAACTTTTTTTTTGCATCCTCAATTGGAAATTGTCTTTTAATTACCTTGTTAGCATGTTTTAAGCCCCCTTACCTTCCACCTCTCTGAGCACTTCTTAGAAAACTCTGAGAAGTTGACTGAAGCATCTGGGTGCTTCTTCTTATGCTCCTCCCGACAAGTTTGCACAAAAAATGCATATGATGACATTTTGCCTCTCGGCTTCTTAGGATCTCCTTTGCCCATGTTTAGTTATTTTCTAAAAAAAAAAACAAATTATTTGATGTTAGCAATAAAATTATGACACATAAGGGCTTAAAGTACTTAGGAAGGGAATGAAAACCAAATACTGGTTATTTAACACAGCAGTAACATCAACCTCCGTGAAATCAGACAAGAATATGGCCGAGAGATTAAATTCCTTGAAGGGGCTATGCCAAGTAAAAACAAAACAAAAACGGTCCTTCAGGGCGATCTTAAGAAGTCTAGACACAAAGATATACCCATACAGTATTCCCTATCTATCCGCCTGAGTCTGCTCTGAATGAGTAACTGGTCACTTAAACGATTTTAAAATCTAGAACACCATTTTAAACCAACCAAACCAAAGGTCAGAAAACATGCTGCCAATTCGTGGATTTGCACTACTAGGTAGGGAACAAACAAGGGCCTAAGCGAGTCGACTCTTCCTAATTAAGGACCTTTAAAACAAAAAATCACCGTGCACCGAAAGTTTTCAAAAACACCCTCTTTGCATAAAACTTTGCTCCGAAGAGGGAGCTGCAGCCAGCTCCGGTGCTCGGAACCCGGCTGGAGGGTGGCGGTGCCACCGCGAGGCAGCCTCGTTTCCTATCGGTTTGGCCCTGAGATGTATTTCTGTTCTGACTAAACACGTCCGGTCTGAAGTTTCTCAGAGTAAACAAGGATGAGGGACAAAAGCCACTCCTGCTCGTGGCTCGGTGGCCCCTCCCCAACTCGGGGAGTATTTTCGGAGCCGTGAAAGTTGGGGTGCCTCCCGCGCGGGGCGAGCCCCGTCCCCCAGAACTTCACCGGTGGCCGCGCGGCCGACGCGGCCCGGCTCCCAGGCCCGAGGCCGCCACGTGCACCCGGCAGGCCCCGCAGGCCCGCGCCGCCGGGGCTCCCATTTTGTCAGGCTCCGCCCAGGGAGAAGCCCCGCTAGAAATGGGGGCTGGCTCCTCCCGCGGCCGCCGGGGCCGGCGCGCACGGAATGGCCGCTGCGCATCTTCCCCGCCTGCGCCGCCACCGCCGCCGCGGCGAGGGCGAGCGCGAGCGAGAATATGGCTCCTTCCCTTTGTGTGTGTGTGTGTCCAGATAGACACTATTATCCCTGTTTT
>NW_016837762.1:1854623-1865173 GCF_001698545.2 Rhinopithecus bieti | reverse complement strand
GGCCCGAGGGCCCAAAACACGTTCAAAATTTTTTAATTAAAAAAAAAAATTTTTTTTTTGCGCCAGTCAGCGCGGACGCCGCCGGGGGTGGAAACTCGCGGGGCGCGGGGCTCCCGGCGCCTCAGGCTGCCTGAGGGCCGGGGCTCCGGCGCGGGGCAGCGTTCCCGGCGCCCGGGCAGAGGCTCGCTCCGTGCGCAGTTCCCCCCACGGTCCCCCCTCATTTGCCTTTGTGTGGATCCTGACCCGCCGGCTCCCGGCCGCGGGGATCCGGCCGCCGTGCGGGCTGGGGAGCTGCCGGAGGCGCTCTCCCCGCCGCGGCGCTGCCCCAGACTCACCCTCAGCGAGGCACAGAGTCGCCCAGTGCCCGTCCGGCTCTTACTTGCCCCGGCGCTGTCTCTATGGAGCTCAATGTACTGCAATGGCTGTGAGAGCGGGAGCCAGACGCAGCCTCCTCACTCTCTCCGCTCTGTAACATTACTCTCCAGCCAGCGCGGCTCCTATTGGCTACCGCCAACTCACGGGGCTCGCTCATTGGCCCGATACCTCCCATTGTCCTGACCAGAGCCCGTTTGCTATTGGCTGTCTCCGGGGACACGTCATCAAGGATTGAAACAGCGCGCAAATCTGAATGTGTGTGTATGCCGGGCAAAGAGGCTGAGGCGGGAGAGGCAGAGGCAGAGGCAGCAGCTGCTACGGGAAAGCAGAGCTCTATGGTGTATGTGTGCATGTGTCTAACCCAAGCCAGCCCCACACCGGAGCGGCCGCCGGAGCGAAAAGGGCCTGACTTTTCCACAAGTGTCTCCAGCTCCTCAGGCAAAAGAGACACCCACAGGTCTCCCCCCCCCACCTTGCCCCACATTCACGCCCAAAGCCGTTGAGATAAGAGGCCCCAGACTTTTAATGGCCCTTAAAAGTGAGGGGACACTATGGGATCCTGTCCCCTGAAAACGGGGTCTCCGCTGGTGCCGAGGGGCGGAAGCCGCCGAGCCTCTAGCCCCTCAAAGGTCTCTGATTGCGTTACACTTTAGGTCTGTGGAAAGGCAGGGCTTCTATAAGAAAGTGACATGATCCAACCAGCCGGGTTTAAAATACCCCTTTTCTGGGCTCATAAGCCGTCACGTCAGGCTCGCTGAGCAGCTGAAATCTTGAGTCACTGAGCAGGCATTCAGTTTCACCCTTTTTCTTGGTTTGATCGAGTTTCACAGCATGTCTAGAACTTTTTATTTAAATACAAAGCACTGTCTTAACTTCCTGGAAATCAAATAATTATTCCATGTAATTAAAGAACAGCCACTTCGTTTTGATATGGGGTACTCTAGCAGGAAATGTTTGTGAGGCCCTGGTAGAATTAGCAAATTCATTAGAGACCACATTCTAAACTGTTTGGCTATTTTATTTGGCTTGGTGTGGATTACTGTTATAATCAAACGAATCCTTGTGATGATATCTTTCCCTCCCATCACACCACTTAGTGCATCCATGTAACTGCTCTAGGATTACAGGAGTTGTAGGTATACGGTTACCCGAAGGATTAGATGCAGGCAGAGAGTGCATGTGCCCAAATCCACAGGCTATGGTTTCTCTAACTCACCAAGCTGACTGGTATTAATAGACATACTTACGTCTGTAGAGAAAATGTACTGGCTGTAGTGGCCAGTTCTGAAGACTCTACAGTTATATCAGTCCTTTATGAAACTACTATCTACTCCTTTTAGCCTGAGCAGACCACGCCCCTATTCAGTTATAACAGACTTCCCTTTTTTTCACTCTCTAATGGTATTTTGTACACTTCTAAATCCAACAGCCAATTCCTCCAAATGTAACAGATCAAAGTTGGAATAAATCACCTACATCGTGTTAATTTGATTTTCTGTATTGCTTATAGGCATCCATAACCTAATTTATTTCCTCAAATGTATTAAACTACTTGAGAGTAAGCTTAGATAACCTTTCCTGTTTTAATGTTGATTTCTTTTTTAAAAGAAAATATGCTATTGGCCTCAGGGATTATAGTCTCGGTGAATGGACAATATATCACACACGCACATGAAACAGACTATAATATTAAAGCGGATATAAATTGGTATACTGCACATGCAGTGTTTAAAGAGAATAGATCTAAAGTTAACTTTTATGTTATTTTCACACATATTTACTATCTGCTTCCCTCTACTAATCATTCAAATTTTATATTTCATTTAAATCTAGATATATATTTCAATACTGTCTTATCTTCTCAATGTCTCATATTACAAAATATTCATGAGAATGATTAAGATACTTTCAATGGCATCCATGATATTAAAATTTGATGATTAGTTGAATATGGCACTCTCAGTATTTTCCAGGATCAGTGTTGGCTTTGTACTGGCACGGCCATCCACTTTACTGGTTGTCTATACCAGCTTGCTCCTGCCAGGGTGCATTTATGGCCACAGGACATCTTGAGAGCAGTGGACCCACACAAGGATTCTATTTTGACAGGATGATATGGTGAGTAATAGGCACTGGAATTGAATAGACTTGGGTGCAAATCCCAGCTCTGCTACTTACTAGCTGTATGATCCTGGGCAAGTTTTTAAACCTCCATGCTTCAATTCTCTCAGCTATAAAGTGGAGGGGACCACAGGGTTGTAAAGATTACACTTTTTTTCCGGTTTAAAATTATATAGACCCCCTCAATCCCATAATTGAGAAAACCTCAAGTGCAGTTAACCTTGAGTTTTTCTTCGTATTTTGATCTTATATGAAGGCAGTGATTGCAAATCTAGTGAAATTTGTTTTTTGTTGTTGTTGTTGTTTGAGACGGAGTTTCGCTCTTGTTGCCCAGGCTGGAGTGCAATTGCGCGATCTCGGCTCAGTGCAACCTATACCTCCCAGTTCAATCGATTCTCCTGCCTCATCCTCCCGAGTAGCTGGGAATACAGGCACGTGCCAACACGCCTAATTTTTTATTTTTAGTAGAGATGGGGTTTCACCATGTTGGTCAGGCTGGTCTTGAACTCCTAACCTCAGGTAATCCACCCGCCTCGGCCTCCCAAAGTGCTGAGATTACAGGCGTGAGCCACCGCACCTGGCCTTGTTTTGTTTTTTTTAAATTCTAACCTCAAACAATGTTAATCTTCCCCTAGTCTGGTGATGGTACCTTTATTTATTCCCAAGTTTAACAGAGGCTATGTCAGAGAGAAGAGTTTAAAAACCATCACTTGCAGGCACTTCATTTCTTATATTTGATTTTCTGTGATATAGGCAGGGAAGGACATAAAAAAGAAAGAAATTTTAAAATAAAACCTACATCTTCTAGCTCTAACCCCACAACCTTGATGTTCACTTATGATATTAGACCCTTTTCTTCTTCCACATGAATCCTTAGTCACAAGTTGACATATTTTACTTTACAGTTACTGGGTTTTTATTGTTATTGCTTTTGTTTTTTTGAGACAGGGTCTCGCTCTGTTGCCCAGGCTGGAGTGCAGTGGCAAGATCTGAGCTCACTGCAACCTCCACCTCCCAGGTTCAAGCAATTCTCATGCCTCAGCCTCCTGAGTAGCTGGGACTACAGGCATGCACCACCATGCCCAGGTAATTTTGTATTTTTGATAGAGACAGGGTTTCACCATGTTGGCCAGGCTGGTCTTGAACTCCTGACCTCAAGTAATCTGTTCGCCTCGGCCTTCCAAAGTGCTGGAATTACACGGTATCTGGCCAAGCTATTGGGTGTTTTATCCCAAATTACAAAGTCATCCAGTTGAAAAGCCCTGAACACCCTCTCCCATGCTCAGTTTAACCAACTGAATTACAGATTGTCATTAATATACTTTATGCCCTTCCTCCATCCCCTCTAGGATAGGGGTAGCACCTCTTTTCTGTAATCCTGTAATATTCTGTATATTAATTACTGCAATCACAATTGTGGTTCTCCAGTTGAATCTGCTTGTCCCACTGCACTGTACACCTTAAAGGCAAGAACTCTATTTTTTCCTGAGACAGGGTATTGCTGTATTGCCCAGGCTGGAGTGCAGTGCAGTGGCACGATCACGGCTTACAGCAGCCTTGACTTTCTGGGGCTGAAGCCATCCTCCCACCTCAGCTTCCTAGGAAGCTGGGACTACAGGTGAGAGCCACCATGCCTGGCTTATTTATTTATTTATTTATTTATCGAGATGGAGTCTCCCTCTCTCACCAGGCTGGAGTGCAGTGGCATGATCTTGGCTCACTGCAACCTCCACCTCCTGGGTTCAAGCGATTCCCCTGCCTCAGCCTCCTGAACAGCTGTGACTACAGGTGTGCGCCACCACGCCCAGCTAATTTTTGTATTTTTAGTGGAGATGGAGTTTCACCATGTTGGCCAAGATGGTCTTGATCTCTTGACCTTGTGATCCACCCACTTCGGCCTCCCTACGTGCTGGGATTACAGGCATGAGCCACCGTGCCCAGCCCCGGCTAATTTATTTTTATTTTTATTTTTTGTAGAGACAAGGTCTCTCCATGTTGCCCAAGCTGGTCTCAAACTCGTGGGCTCAAGTGATCTTCCCACTTTGGCCTCCCAAAATGCTGGGATGACAGGTATGAACCACCGTGCCTGGTCCTGGCTATTTTTTTTTTTGTAGACACAGGGTTTGTCCATGTTACTCAGGCTGCTCTCAAACTCGTTGGCCTCCCGAAATGTTGGGAATACAGGTGTGAGAAACTGAGCTCAGCCCCTATCTTTGAATCTCAAGCACCTAGCAGAGTACTTGGTATACAGCAGGCACTAAATAAAGCCCATTGCATAAATGAATTAATAGCTGAAGGAGTACATATTGCAAATTATTGTTGTAACCTTCCTCTTCTATCTTTAGATCTAAAAGTATTTAGGTCTTTCTAAATCAAAAGGCAGGAAAATAGAATAAGTGAATGTTAGGATACTAAGATTGAGGATAGGTGCCAATTACATCTCACTGATGTAACTTAAAAAGGGGGAGGCACAGTTGGAGGGTGACAGGGGATCTCAAATGTAGAGAAACACATATAGTCTAAGCATTTACCAGTTCCCAATTAGGCCAAGATTATTAGGTAGATACAGGGAATTATGGCAAGCCAAATTAGACTTTATCACAGAAAACTGCAACATTGTCTGCCCAAAGATTGCTACCAATGGGCTGTTTATTGTTTTGTTTTATTTTACTTTATTTTATTTTATTTTATTTTTGAGATGGAGTCTCACTCAGTCGTCCACGTTGGAGGGTAGTGGCGCGATCTCGGCTCACTGTAACCTCTGCCTCCTGGGTTCAAGCGATTCTCCCGCCTCAGTCTCCCAAGTACCTAGGATCACAGGCGTGTGACACCATGCCCAGCTAATTTTTGTATTTTTAGTACAGACAGGGTTTCACCATGTTGGCCGGCCGGTCTTGAACTCTTGACCTTAGGTGATCCACCCACCTTGGCCTTCCAAAGTGCTGGGATTACAGGTGTGAGCCACCGTGCCTGGACTTATTTATTTATTTATTGTTAATTAATTAATTAATTAATTAATTTTTTCAGACAGAGGTTTGCACTATCGCCCAGGCTGCAGTGCAGTGGTGTGGTCTCAGCTCACTGCAACCTCCACCTCCCGGGTTCAAGCGATTCTTCTGCCTCAGCCTCCCGAGTAGCTGGGACTATAGGCATGCACCACGGTTTTTTGTATTTTTAGTAGAGATGGGGTTTCACTATATTGGCCAGGCTGGTCTTGAACTCCTGACCTCGTGATCCGCCTGCCTTGGCCTCCCAAAGTGCTGGGATTAAAGGTGTGAGCCACCATGCCTGGACTTATTTATTTATTTATTTATTTATTTATTTATTTATTTATTTTGAGACAGAGGCTCACTCTATCATCCAGGCTGGAGTGCAGTGGTGCGTCTCAGCTCACTGCAACCTTGGCCTCCCGGGTTTAAGCAATTCTTCTGCCTCAGCCTCCCGAGTAGCTGGGACTACAGGCATGCTCCACGGCTAATTTTTCTATTTTTAGTAGAGATGGGGTTTCACTATATTAGCCAGGCTGGTCTTGAACTCCTGACCTCGTGATCCGCCTGCCTTGGCCTCCCAAAGTGCTGGGATTGCAGGTGTGAACCAGCATGCCTTGCTTATTTTATTTTATTTTTAATTTTATGTTTGTCTCCCATGTTCAACCAACCAATGGGTTTGTTTGTTTGTTTTTGTTTTTGAGACGGAGTTTCACTCTTGTTGCCCAGGCTGGAGTGCAGTGGCGCGATCTTGGCTCACTGCAACCTCCAACTCCTGGGTTCAAGTGATTCTCCTGACTCAGCCTCCCAAGTAGCAGGGATTATAGGCATGGACCACCAGGCCTGGCTAATTTAATTTTAATTTTTAATTTTATTTTTAGTAGAGACAGGGTTTCACCATGTTAGCCAGGCTGGTCTTGAACTCCTAACATCAAGTGATCCACCCGCCTTGGCCTCCCAAAGTGCTTGGATTACAGGAGTGAGCCACCACGCCTGGTCTTTTTTTTTTTTTTTCTGAGATGGAGTTTTGCTCTTGTTGCCCAGGCTGAAGTGCAATGGCCCAATCTTGGCTCACTACAACCTCTGCCTCCTGGGTTCAAGCGATTCTCCTGCCTCAGCCTCCGGAGTAGCTGGAATTACAGGCGCACACCACCACACCTCGCTAACTTTTTGTATTTTTAGTAGAGATGGGGTTTCACCATGGCCAGGCTGGTCTTGAACTCCTGACCTCAGGGGATCTGCCCCCCTCGGCCTCCCAGAGCGCTGGGATTACAGATGTGAGCCACCGCGGCTGGCCACCAATGGGCTTCTAAAACTTAAAAGGTGACAGGGTTTGGTGGCTTATGCCTGTTATCCCACTACTTTGGGAGGTGGAAGCGGGTGGATCACTTGAGGCCAGGAGTTCAAGGCCAACCTGACCAACACGGCGAAACCCTGTCTCTACTAAAAAGGCCAAAATGAGTCTGGGTGTGTGGCGCATACCTGTAGTCCCAGCTACCTGGGAGACTGAGGCATGAGAATCGCTTGAACCCAGGAGGCAGAAGTTGCAGTGAACAGAGACTATGCCAAAGTGCCACAGAGCGAGACTCTGTCTCAAAACAAACATACAAATAAAAAACTCTGACGTAAAAAAATACAACATGCAAGGCCAGGCACAGTGGCTCACACTTGTTGTAATCCCAGCACTTTGGGAGGCCAAGGCAGGCGGATCACTTAAGGTCAGGGGTTAGAGACCAGTCTGGCCAACATGTCGAAACCGCGTCTCTATTAAAAATACAAAAATTAGCCAGGCATGGTGGTGCACACCTGTAGTCCCAGCTACTCCGGAGGCTGAGGCAGGAGAATCACTTGAACCTGGGAGACGGAGGCTGCAGTGAGCTGAGATGGTGCCACTGCCCTCCAGCCTGGGCTACAGAGCAAGACTCCATCCCAAAACAAAATAAAACGAAACAATACAGAAAACAACAACAAAAAAAATGCAGACTGGGAGTCGTAAGTTTTTCATTGGCTGAAGAATATTGACTTCTCCCAGTGCAGTGAGTCCTAAAGTCAAGCTGTATGATTTCTCTTGTCTGCTTTGCAAAACGGGCCAGTTTCGGAAAAGGAGAAGAAACACTAACCCAAAATGTCTGATGAGGTCAACCATACTAAGGATCACATATACTGAAAACTTTTTTTTTTTTTTTAGGGCGGTGAAAATAAAGGAATGAGACATTCAGGAAAAGAAGAGAGCACAGGTTTGTGAACTCCAGACTAGAAGCAAGGATACTGATATCCAATCCCCTCAATTCACTATGCATGGACCTCTCATAGTCACCGAGGTCTGTGCTCAGTTTCCTCAACATTGCCTTAGGGCTGTTGCTACCTTAATCTAACTTGAAAGGATGTTTCATGACTAAAAGGATAGGCAAGAAGAAAGACCAGAGGTGAAAGATAGGGAGGTGGTGTTATATGTGTTCATGTATGGAGAAGAAGAACCTCTTCCCCTGCTGCTTAAGTACCTCCTGCCTCAGCCTGAGTTTTCTGGGGGAAATCAGCGGCTTCACTGTGGGCAGCATTGATGGCTGTGGCACAGAAAATTGTACCAAAGCTAATTTGTATCAATAATTTCTCTAGAATTGGATTATTTTACTGGTTAGGAAGGGGAAAATATCAGACCTTTCCTTAAGAGGCCTGTCTTCTGGTTAGTCAAAGAATGGTACACATGAGTGGAAAACGTAATAGTAGAAGTTCTTACAGAAAGTTGATCTAAGTTCAGAAAAGATCCCTATATTAGGTCTTGATCTCAATAATCACATCAAACACCAAATTCAGCTGCCCTATTAAAACTGCCTTACACCTTCAGAATAAATGCTTATCACACACCCACACAGATGGCTATAATCAAGGAGACAGACAGCAGCAAGCATGGGTGAGCATGTGGAGAAAGAAACTGGAACCCTTATGCATGCTCGTGGGAATGTAAAACGTGCAGGTGTTTTGGAAAACAAGCTGACAGTTCCTCAGAAGGTTAAACATAGATAGATACCGGTTGACCCAGCAATTCCACTCCAAGGTATATACCCAAGAGAAACAAAAACATGTCCACACACATTTGTCCATGAATCTTCATAGCAGCATTATTTATAACAGTCAAAAAGGGGAAACCACCCAAATGGCCATCAACTGATGAGTGGATAAGCGAATGTGGTATACCCATATACATACATATCTATTTGACATTATGCTAAGTGAAAGAGCCAGGCATAAGAAGGCCACATATTGTATGATTCCATTTATATAAACTATCCAGAACAGGAAATATTATAGACAGGAAAGTAGATTAGTGGCTGCCAGGGTTTGGGGAAAAAGAGAGTGCCTGCTAATGCGTGTGGAGTTTCTTTTAGGGGTACAAAAATGTTCCAGATTAGGTTATAGTAATGGCAGCATGACCTGGTGAATATGCCCAAAACCATTGAATTGTACACTGTAAGTGGGTAAATTGCATGGTGTATGAATCATACTTTGATAAAGCTATTTTTTAAAAAGCAATAAATGTCTTATGAATGGTTTTGGTTAACTAAGGAAAGACAGGAACAATGGAACACTCCCACCTTACCGACCTGCCCATTTCTTGCTGTTCGTGGTGTTTAACACCTTGTGAAAAAGAGGTCCTCTTCGTTAGGTAGAATTTTAATCTATTATTGGAGTTACATATTCTGTGCTTAAAGTGTATTTCTGCTGCAAAATATTATAGTTATTTTAAACAAGCACTTTTATAGGGATACCATGGGAGGCTCTTCTGGAGAGCCGGGGGTGGCGGTAATAAGTATGCCCAGCCATGAAGGGTTAGGACTGACAGCGTAAACTGGCCTCTCTCTGGCCTTATCTTCTGACCCACAGACTTTTTTTTGGTTAAAGCGGTGTTTTAAAAAGGTAGACATTGGGCAGATGCAGTGGCTTACACTTGTAATCTCAGCACTTTGGGAGGTCGAGGCAGAAGAGGAGTTCGAGGATGCAGTAAACAGTGATTGAACCACTGCACTCAAGTCTGGGCGACAGAGCAAGACCTTCTCTCTTTTTTTTTTTTTTTTTGAGACAGGGTCTTGCCTAGGCTGGAGTGCAGTGATGCGACCTCAGCTCACTGTGTCTCTCTCTCTTTTTTTGAGACAGGGTCTCGCCTAGACTGGAGTGCAGTGGTGTGACCTCAGCTCACTGCAGTCTCCTCCCACCTCTCCCCTCCCCTCACCCCACCCCAATTAGCTGGGACTACAGGCGCGCACCACCATGCCTGGTTAATTATGTTTTTGTATTTTTTGTAGAGATGGGGGTCTCTCCATGTTGCCCAGGCTGGTCTTGAACTCCTGGGCTCAAGTGATCCGCCTGTCTTGGCCTCCCAGAGTGCTGGGATTACAAGTGTGAGCCAATGTGCCCAGTTTGCGATGGTCTCTTAAAAAAAAAAAAAAAAAAAAAAATTCCCCAGGTGTGGTGGTGGCGCTCACCTATAGTTAGTTCCACCTACTCACTCAGAAGGCTGAGATAGGAGGATTGTTTGAGCCCAGGAGTTTGAGGCTGCAGTGAGCTATGATCCTGCCATCACACTCCATCCAGCCCGGGTGACAGAGAGAGACCCTGTCTCTAAACAAACAAACAAAACCCAGAAAACAGTAGAAATCTTCACAATAAAAAATCCAGATATTTGGCTTCTTTTGAAAAATGAGAGATCTGATAAGGTTGGGTTCACATTTCCACATGAGGAGGATGGGTGGAATGAAAAGTGGCTGCCTCCCTCAAAGGGGTCAGGATTCTCAACCACAGTCCTTGCCATTCCCTAAGTGGTTAGCCTGACTTTTCACCCAATCACATCACCTCCCTGGCCCCTGTAGACACTTGAGTTTGCAACTCCTGAGTTGGGGCCTTAGAATTTCATATAATTGTAAACTGTAATTCTGAAATTTTCTTGATCAGAGATTCTTTTTATAGGAAACACTTATTGTCATCATATAAACCATAAAGTGGGAAACTGAGAAACAGAACTGTTGTGATATCACAGATGGCATGTACTTTTTTTTTTTTTTTTTTTTTTTT
>NW_016837762.1:1849311-1854327 GCF_001698545.2 Rhinopithecus bieti | reverse complement strand
TTTTTTTTTGAGACGGAGTCTTACTCTTTCGCCCAGGCTGGAGTGCAGCCTAATTGCAACCTCAGCCTCCCAGGCTCAAGCTCAGCCTCCCGAGTAGCTGGGATTACAGGTGCGAGTCACCACACTCAGCTAATATTTTGTATATTTTAGTAGAGATGGGGTTTCACCATGTTGGCCAGACTGGTCTCAAACTCCTGACCTCAAGTGTTCTGCCCACCTCAACCTCCCAAAGTGCTGGGATTACAGACCTGAGCCATCGCGCCCAGCCATCTTGTACTGTTGAGATGAGGAAGAGAGTGGCTGTGCTGCCAAGAGAGGATGCCTTATGACCCAGACAAACGACAAGCTTTATTTAGCATGTGTCTCCCATGTGCTAAGCACTATACATAGATTATTTTGTTTATGGCTGGTGTGATGGCTCATGCTTGTAATCCCAGCATTTTGGGAGGCGGAGGTGGGTGGATCACTTGAGCCCAGGAGTTCAAGACCAGCCTGGCCAACATGGCAAAACCCTAGCTCTATTAAAAATACAAAAATATTAGCCGAGTGTGGTGGCCACGTGCCTGTGATCCCACATACTAGGGAGGCTGAGGCATGAGAATCACTTGAACCCAGGAGGCGAAGGTTAGAGAGAGCCAAGATCATACCACTGTGCTCCAGCCTGGGCAAAAGAGCAAGACTCTGTCTCAAAAAAAAAAAAAGAAAAATTGGTTTAATCCTAACAGTAATCCTATGAGGCCAGGATGCTTATCTGTCTTTTACAGACAACACTAAGGGAGGCTCAGAGAGATTCATTGAATTGTCCAAGGTCACACAGCTAGTTAGCAACAATATTGACCCAGTTCTGAGTCCAAAGCTTTGTGTTTTCTCCACTAAAGCCATATGATCTTACAGTTATTAGCCTAGCTAACAAAATAAAAACGGTATCACATTTCCTCACCTAAATATGCATCATAGCCCCGTGGGAATACTGACATGCGTTTGAAATGCACAGTTCACATTCTTGGCTTTCAAGGTCTTTAAATAGGACCCTTACAGTTTGCATATATAAAATCTGAAAAAAGTTTCATGAAACAATACCTACCATTATTGTGATGGACTCCGATTTTTTTTTTCTTCACATTTTTAAATTTACTTCCCAATCCATCTATGGCCCTGCGGTTTGTGAAACATGGAATTAGAGCAACGGTAAAGAAGTTCCATTTCCCATCCAGGGGAACATCAGGCCTAACTGACAAGCGCAGGTGCTGAGGCTGATTGAATAGGACAGAGAGGAACAGCCAGGGGAGATGCCGGGCACCCAGGGCCAAGCTCCCCAGCAGACCAAATGAGGCTTGTGCCAACACAGTGGGCCTGTCCCAAGCCCAGAGAAAGGCTCTGAAGACAGAAAAGGGGACTGCCTTGCTCTGCCAGGGAGGACCAAGACAAAAAGCAGCACTCCAGGCCAGAAAATGCCAGGAAATGCAAAGATGCTTGCAAATTCCTGAAGCCTAGGAGAGAAATCCTAGCAGACCTGACAAGTATCTTTCTCACCTAAGTGAGGTTCCCCTCCTTGGATTTGCCTCTAACGAAAGTCACAGGCTGGAAATGCAGAAGTCCCTCTGCCAGTAAGGAGCTGGACCAGTTGGGACAGACAGCCTTACCATCCAAGTTACCAGGCCTTTTTGTTTAAAAAACACTGAGTGCCCAAAGTGGCTTGCAAGGGTAAACAGAGGGTGACTGCTAACGCATACCTGAAGGTGTTAAAGAAAAAAAATCAACAACAAAAAATGTATATGCCTTTTCTGAAAGGTTGCTGTTGATCCTTTTTCTAAGGTTTCCTTTTGACTTACAAGAATGGAAATGAGGAAGTAGGAAGGAGATAGCATGCTTCACTATGGTCTAGCGTAAGTACTACCAGCAAATTGATGTCATGTTCAGAAATGAACTCTGCATTCATCACACTCATGGCATTTGACCAGTGATTTTGCTTCTAGGAAATATTTAGAAAGAAGTAAAAAGTGACCAGGCATGGTGGCTCACTCCTGTATTCCTAGCACTTTGGGAGGCCAAGGCAGGAGGATCACTTGGGCCCCGGAGTTCAAGGCTGCAGTGAGCTATCATCTTACCTGTGAATAGACACGCTCCAGCCTGGGGACACAGTGAGACCCTGTCTCTAAAAATAATTATTTTTAATTAAAAAAATTATGAATTGGAGCATTATTTATAATGTGGAAACAACCTAGATGTCCAATGTCCAATGAGAGGTTTGGCTAAATGCATTTTAATCCACCTTTATGATGCATTATTATTATTATAATACTACCAAATTCTTATGAATACTAAACTGAATGCCTTGCAAAAATATACACAATATCTTATGAGGAAAACTATTTTCAGAAGGATCCCTAGTTTGAAAAAGAGTATGTATGAATCCAGAAAAGACTGAAAGAATATACTAATAAATGTTAATCTTATTTATTTCTGATGGAAGATAATCTTTGCTTTCTTTTTTCTTTTTTGAGACAGGGTCTTGCTCTGTCGCCCAGGCTGGAGTGCACTGGCACAATCATAGCTCACTGCAGCTTCAAACTCTTGGGCTCAAGTGATCTTCCCACCTCAGCCTCCCAAAGTGCTGGGATTACAGGTATGAGCCACATGGTGCCCAGCCCCCAAATCCCAATTTCTTTTTTCTTTCTTTTTTTTTTTTTTGAGACAGAGTCTCCCTCTGTCACCTAGGCTGGAGTGCAGTGGCGCGATCTCAGCTCACTGCAACCTCTGCCTCCCGGGTTCAAGCGATTCTCGTGCCACAGCCTCCCAAATAGCTGGGCCAAATCCCAATTTCTAAGAGAAGAAATGTGCTACTAGAGGACTCAAAGATTCAGATAATTTTACAAATTCAGCATTACTCTAGAAACTGTTCCCTATGGAGAAATATTCCCTATAAAGATAAATATGCACATTTATCATAGCTCTAAACGTTTACCTCTTGTCACTATTGATGTGTCTTCTCTAATAACTGTTCATTCTTCCCCTATAATTTGGACCTTAGTCCACATCTTTGCTTCTCTTCTGCTCTCTTTAAGACCTCAGTGACCAACTCTCCTTAGAGGCGTTTTAAGCACTGTCATTATGTAAATGACCCTTGGTTTCCATTCCAGCCCCAGGCTGTATCCTGGACTTCAGACTCCTATTCCCACCCCTCACCAGTTTTGCAAGCTCTCCAGTTTGCCTTCTAAACCTTACCTCTTTCCGATTTCCCTACCTGCAGAATTCCCACACTGGCTCAAATTCTAGCAGTTGTTTTTGACTCCCCTTTCCTCCTCTCCTCTCACACCAACTTCAGTAACATTTAAGTCACAAGACTTTTTGAATTCTTTTTTTCATTTCTTTTGTTCTGGCATTTATTGTTTTGTGGTTAAGAATGGAGGCTTTGGAACCAGACACCTCTAAGGTTAAAATCCTGGTCCTGACTAGCTGTGTCACCTTGGGCAAAGTGAATGAACATCTCTGAGCCTCAGCTGCTTCCATAAAATGGATGATATCTCCTTTGCAAGAGGGTTGTGAGTTTCAATGAGCTCATATACCTAAAGAGCTCAGCCTGCAGTGTAAATCGCTTAGAACACTGTAAATGATCAACAGATGTTGGATGTTATTATAATTTACCTAATGCATACAACTCCACTGCTTAAAAAACTTTTTATTTAATTACAATGTTTTCTTCCAAATTAACTACAAAATCCTCTTCTGGCCCTCAGGGCCCTCCCTAATCTGGCAGTTTCTCTCTTGCTTTCCCTCCTGCTGCCCTCCTGATTTCTAATCAAACTGGACCTTGTACTTTCCCACCTTCAAGATTCTGGTCACACTGTTTCTCTGGCCTGTAATGTCCTTCCCCCTCCTCTGCTGCTAAAACCCAATCTCTCCTTTTAAATGTTTATTGTGTGACAATAAAGATGCTTTTGGAAGTTAAAGCATGTGATTTTCTACATATAACCAGAAATCATAGAAGCTCATAAACTCCTTCAAAATGTATTGCCTTGTGTGGAATATTTACTTTGACACCAAAATGTGTATTCGTTAAACTCAATGAATTCAGTCTATGTTTCATTTATTTATATATTTGTTTGTTCATTTGTTTATTTTAATTTTAGAGGTGTGTAGAATATTCACTTTGACAACAAAAAGTGTATTCACTAAATTCAATGAATTCAGTCTAGGTTTTCTTTAAATATATATTTGTTTGTTTATTTTAATTTTAGAGATGGGGTCTCACTATGTTGCCCAGGCTCAAGGGATCCTCCTGCCTTAGGCTCCTGAATAGCTGGAACTACAGGAGAGCCACTGCACTCAGTTCTAGGTTTTACATTTGGATGAAACCTGTTTAGATTTGCATGAAATTAGCCCGGTTTCACGGGAGCAGTGTGGGTGATGTAGATGCCCTGGGTGAAGCTGGTAGAACTCAGGGAAGAAGAGCCAGGCCTCAGTGAGGACCTACTCCCTTCTATGTCAGTCGCTCTCATGCAGTGCTATGGTTCCTTTGGCACCTAGTACCGCCACTTTCCCTCCTTCCCTCGCTCTTTTTTCTGTCTCCTCCCCTCCCCGCCCTTCTCTCTCATGCTTAGCAAACACAGTGCCTAAAGTACCTAGTTCCTAGGATTTATACGTGCCAAGTGGCTTTGGGGAACAAGTTTTTCTCAAGTCCAAGCATCAAAAGGCACTTATTTCAACACTTCAGGGAAAAGTAGTAACTAAGGAAATCAATAATCTCATCCCAAGCAGAAGAATGGATTTTTGTGAGATTCTCTCTATGGTTTCCTGCTCAGCTTTTTAAAGAGGTGTAATATTAGTCTCTTGAATCTTTTTCCTCTTGTGTGTGTTTTTTCTTTCTTTAACCTTACCTTAAGAAATAAATGTAAACTTGCAGGTAGAAACTATGTCCTGACCTAAGTATTATATGATAACAAGTTGTTTTCAAGAACTATATGTTTGTTAAAGACAATTAGAAGACTCAAAAAAAAAAAAAAAAAAAAAAAAAAA
>NW_016837762.1:1828920-1849092 GCF_001698545.2 Rhinopithecus bieti | reverse complement strand
AAAAAAAAAAAAAAACCCACACACTTTCATGTAGCTATATATTCTTAAGTGGCTAGAACTGAACTTTGGATCTTTTTCAGAGGGATTTTTTGATGGAGGAAAAAAAAAAAAAAACCATGGATGAGATTAGAAGAGGATCTGCTACAACAACAGAAAAAGAGAATGCCAAGAAGGGGAGGAGTGAAGGCTGGAGAGCAGAAGCCAGTGCCCAAATGTTCCGAAGCTACATCTAAGAAAGGTGGCCTGAGGGAGATTGCAAGCACTAACCGCTAAACTAAGGCTTAGATCTTATCTATGTCCAGAAGGAGTAATAAGAAAGAATGTGTATCTCCAAAAGCTGAAAGATTTGGAGAGGACCCAAGGCGGCAGCCTGGCATTTTTCTAAATTGAGATGCCAATCCCATCATAGTTTAGGACTATAATATTCAAGGATGGAGACTGGCTCCCCCAGTGGGGCAAAATCAGTGGATGGGACACAGCACATCTGCCATCGTGATGAAAACAGTAAACCGCTACTGAGGCTCCGCTCTTGAAGCGTGCCTCTGTCAGACCCCAGTTATCCAAGGCTGGTGCTCAGGGGAAAAAGGACTCAGTCTTAGAAGGCCAGGAAGCTGCTGTCTTACTCAGCCTGATATGCCAGCTCCATGTAGGTATTCTTAAGTCTTTTTTTTTTTTTTTGAAATGGAGTCTTGCTCTGTCACCAGTGCAATAATGCCTCTTGGCTCACCACAACCTCCGCCTCCCAGGTTCAAGCAATTCTCCTGCCTCAGCCTCCTGAGTATCTGGGACTACAGGAGTGTGCCACCACACCCAGCTAATTTTTGTATTTTTAGTAGAGATGGGGTTTCACAATATTGGCCAGGCTGGTCTTGAACTCCTGATCTCAAGTGATCCACCTGCCTCGAGGTAATCTTAGTCTTAAATGTGCTACTGTAGACACATATTATTGTCACATAGGTTAATATTTTTCTTGGAGAAAGAACTGAGGGAGGACAACTGAAGGTACTCTTTCAGGCAACATTTTCATTTAGGAAAGTTCTAAATTTAGTTTGTATCCATTCCGCATCCCTCCTCCTCTCCCTTTCTCTTTTCTCTTCCCTTCTCTCCATTGTCTGAAAGATTAAGTAAAACAAAAACATACACACAAAAGCAACAGGGAGATGAAGATGGTAAAGATCAAGCTCATGTTTTATCAGAGTTAGCAGACAGTGGTGCTCAGGCCGCAAGCGTCTATGGTGGGGCCAGGAGGGGGCAGAAACTAATATTTATTGGGCATTCGCCATCTGCTAGGATCATAAATGCTTTACCTCATTATAATTCTCACATCAAGCCTTTGGAGTGGGTGTTATTTTCCTTATTTTACAGGTGAGGAGATTAAGGTTGCCTAAGCTTACCCAGCTAGTGATCCAAACCCGTCTTTCTGGCTCTGAAGCCAAGTCTGACCTGACACATTCCATGTGTGTCTCTTTCCTATTCCCACCTTTGTCATTAAAACCAACAGTATCAGAAAGATGCGCTCCAAAGGTAGCAAATGACAATGGTAGCGACTTCAAGGGTCTTTGTGGGAAATAAAATTAAAAAAAAAATGAGGTCTTTACCAATTTTTTTTGTTGTTGTTTAAATAGAGACAGAGTCTTATTCTGTTGCCCAGGCTGGAGTACAGTGGTGCGATCATAGCTCACTGCAGCCTTGACCTCCCGGGCTCAAGCCATCATTATGCCTCAGCCTCCCGGGTGTCTAGGACTACAGGTGCACACCACCAACTCCAGCTAATTTTTTTTTTTTTTCATAGAGACAGGGCATAGCTATGTTGCCCAGGCTGGTCCTGAACTTCTGGCCTTAAGCAATCCTCCTGCCTCGGCCTCCCAAAGTGCTGGAATTATAGTGTGAGCCACCATGCCTGGCCCTTTACCAATTATTGAGGAGCAGTCGTCTTAATGTTAAGATGACAGGTCAGAGAATATAGCCACGGGGTAGCAGCCCAGCACTCCTCACCCACAGGTGAGTGAGCAAAGCAAACACAAGACCCCACTCTATTCTGCATCCACCAGGGCTTGGAAGCCTGGCACAGCCATAAGGTTGCCATGAGAATCACCTTTGTGCTCATGATTAAACCTTGTCTGGGGGTCCTGTCACTCAGTTGCCTGGCCCAGAAACCTGAGTATCATCATTAACTCCTCTCTTTCCCTCACTCCCCGCAACCAGCAAACCCTCCAGTCCTAGGGATCCTACCTCTTTAATGTGTGTCTCTGATCCCTGTCACTTCCCTTCATTTCTGAGGCCAACTTCTCCTGCTCACTCTACTCCAACCCTGGGCCTTAGTGTTAGGAAACTCTGAGTGACGTTTCTAAGGTAAATTATGACATTATGATCATGATGTTCCTCTGCTTAAATAATTCCTGCATGACTCCCTATTGCCCACAAGAGAACGTGCAAATTTCTTTTTTTTTTTTTGAGTCAGGGTCTCCCTTTGTCACCCAGGCTGGAGTACAGTGGCATCATCTGGGCTCACTGCAGCCTCTGCCTCCTGGACTCAAGCGATCCTCCCTCCTCAGCCTCCTGAGTCGTTGGGGCCACAGACACGCACCACCACACCCAGCTAATTTTTAAGCTTTTTGTAGAGATGGTGTCTCACCATGTTGCTCAGGCTGGTCTCAAACTCTTGGGCTGAAGCAATCCTCTTGCCTCAGCCTCTCAAAGTGCTGGGATTACAGGTTTGAGCTACTGCACCAAGCCGAATGTTCAGCTCTTAGCAGAGCATCCTAGGCCACTCATGGTCAGGCCCTGCTTCTCTGTCCTGCCCATGCTCAAGCTCCCATCCTGAGCCACTGGGAGGTCCTGGGATGGTCATGCTCCCTCAGGCCTTGATGTCTTTCCAGCAGGATAACCCTACACCTGTCCAACTCGTGCTTTTCTTTCAGCTCTGAGAGGCTGCCGCTGACCATCCCATTCAAAGCCTGGCTCTGGGGGAAGCAGTCCCTTGGTGCCCTCCATCCCAGTCTGAGCTGCCCTCCTTGGCAATGTCTCCAGGGCCAGGGGCTGTACTACCCAGGCATCTGTGGCCTTCTCCTCTGTAAGCCCCTCCAGGGCAGGGTGTGCTTTCTTCCCCATTTTCCCCAGCATCAAACCTCCAGGAGCCACTCAGTTCATCATTAAATGTCTAAAATGATGGCAGGGCGCGGTGGCTCATGCCTGTAATCCCAGCACTTTGGGAGGCCGAGACAGGCGGATCACGAGGTCAGGAGATCGAGACCATCCTGGCTAACACAGTGAAACCCCGTCTCTACTAAAAAAAAAATACAAAAAATTAGCCAGGCGTGGTGGCGGGCGCCTGTAGTCCC
The DNA here is from genome assembly GCF_001698545.2 of Rhinopithecus bieti. NCBI lineage: Eukaryota > Metazoa > Chordata > Mammalia > Primates > Cercopithecidae > Rhinopithecus > Rhinopithecus bieti. The sequence continues at coordinate 1,845,751 of NW_016837762.1, read as the reverse complement.
GGCTACTCGGGAGGCTGAGGCAGGAGAATGGCGTGAACCCGGGAGGCGGAGCTTGCAGTGAGCTGAGATCTGGCCACTGTACTCCAGCCTCGGCAACAGAGCGAGACTCCATCTCAAAAAAAAAAAAAAAAAAAGTCTAAAATGATACAGTGGGGAAAGTAATGAAGGAATGAGAGTCTATTAACAGCTTTGCTACCAACTACTTTATACATGCTACTAAAACTCTGTGAAGCAGGATGCTATTTTGCCATCCCTGAAGTAGGATCTTCACCACGTTCCTCACCCTCCATCCCTCAACAACCGCTATTCTGTCTCAGGGACTGGGATGGGTATAAGAGCTTATCATATTGTTTTGGTTTTTGTTTTCACCATTGAGAAAAAATGGGCCAGGCGCAGTGGTTCACGCCTGTAATCCCAGCACTTTGGGAGGCCAAGGCAGGAGGACTGCTTGAGCCCAGGAGTTCAAAAGTAGCCTGGGCAACATTGTGAGACCCTGTCTCAAAAAAAGAAAGAGAAAGAGAGAGAGAGAGAAAAAAAAAGAAGATGAAGATGAAGACGAAGAAGAGGAGGAGGAGGAGGAAAGAGAAGAGAGGAGAGGAGAGGAGAGGAGAGGGGAGGAGAGGGGAAGGGAAGGGAAGGGAAGGGTGGGGAGGGGAGAGGAGGGGAGGGGACGGGAGGGGAGGGAAGATGACATGGAAGTGGAAATACACAGTGCAATCTTTTATTCTAGAGATTACTCTTCTTCTAGGAGACAAAGAGCCAAGGGGATAAACAGCCAAAGGACCTCTCACAGCTGGCTACATATGCAAAAAATGGGAGATAAGTATTAATATAGCAAAGAGTGAAGTATTTCGTGGAAAACATTTCTTTTTTTCTTTTAATTTTTTTTTGAGACAGAGTCTCACTCTGTTGCCCAGGCTGGAGTGCCATGGTGCGATCTTGGCTTACTGCAGTCTCCACTTCCTGGGTTCAAGTGGTTCTGCCTCAGCCTCCCAAGTAGCTGGGACTACAGGTATGAGCCACCATGCCCAGTTAATTTTTGTATTTTTAGTAGAGAAGGGGTTTCACCATGTTGGTCAGGCTGGTCTCGAACTCCTGACCTCAAGGGATCCACCCATACTGGCCTCCCAAAGTGCTGGGATTACAGGTGTGAACCACTGTGCCCAGCTGGAAAACATTTCAAATGTGCTTTTAAGATGAGTAAGATGAGGGACCCTAACTCCCATTTATAACATAGGAAGGCAACTTGGGAGACACTGGGGGCAGCCCCCAAAGGGCACCAGCTCAGCGTGCCGCAGCCATCACAAAGCCACCAAACTGTGCAGTGTCACTGGGAAACACTGAAAACACCACTGTCCTGCCTTGAGTACCTACGACTTTTTTCAGAGCCAGGGGCTCTTTAGAGATGGGCAATGAAAATAATCAAGTGCATGCTGAGACTTATCAATAAAAATAGATTTATAAAGAGAAGAAAAAACAGCAGATCTGCAATCACTAACGTCAAAGGAAAAGCGGGAGCATGAGGAAGATTATTCAGTCATGAAAAGCACAGATAGGGTGAACCTATAAGAGTAGAAAGAGTGGAATTCCTTAAAGTTTGACCAAAGTAACTTAGGGACACTTATGGGGAAAATATTACAGTATCTTACAATAGTATTTTAAATACTCTTTGCTATTCATTAGACTAGTAAGTATTAGTTTAAGAAGATTTATGGAATTTTAGAACACAGTTATAATCAAATCCAGCACCCCTAAGTCTTAGATGAAGGAAATTGGGTCTAGAGAAGGTCAGTACCTTGCCCAGGGCCATACATCACCTTACAGCAGAGCTAAAGCTCGAACTCTTGATTCCTATTAATGCTTTTTCTATTAGATTATTTAATATGAAAACACTGTGACTGATGATAGAGGCCCAAGATAGAGACGTTAGAGACAAGGCCAGATAAATAAGGTATTGTTAAAGAAAACCAGGAATGTTGCATGGCACTCCCCTAAAAGTTTGAGGCTGACATGGTACAGCAACAATGTTCTCTCACAGAATGGCCCTTTGCATCACGGTCAGAGGCAGGCGTCCAGTCTGGTCTGCTGATCTGAACCCATTTCGATTTCTTACTCCCTCGAGCTCGAATCACCCATATGGTCCCACATGGGCAGTGCACTGGCTGGTTCACTTTGCTGCATTCCCTTAAAGGTTGGATGTTCAAGTCAATTCCAGCCATTCTAGGAATGCTGAGGTCAATGGAATTCTACCAACACTTGCCGGCTCTGGGGGAGAGGAGACAGCTGCCAATGGCAGTGGTATGGATGATGGGAGGGCCGTCCATCCTGGAAAATGTACTGCTGCCACAGCCCAGAATCTGGTAGTCTGAATGCTTAGTATCCAGGAAGGCTGGGAGTGGAAAATATCTTAAGTATTCCTCGCCTCTTGGCACCAGGGAAGCAAGAGAAAAATAAAGCAGGGGAACCTGTTGGACAGGACGGTCAAGGCCACTCTTGCTGGAGGCTGCCTGCTGCTAGAAGGAGCTGGATAGTTCTTCCTCCCCAGCAGAGAAGAGAGCAGGACCAGAGAGACTAGAGTGAACGGGATGCCTATTTGCCAAGACCTCCAGGGAAGTGCTGGGAAATGCTCTATCTCTGAGAAAGAGCAAACTTGAGCTTTGTTGCTCTCGGTTGGGGTGACGTTTACAAATGCCTAAACAACATGATCATGGGAAGAAAGGGAAGCTGCTCCAACAGATACAGTCTGCTGCAGAGGAGTGCTGCCCGAGGGACTGGACCGCATTCCAAACGTTGGGTGCGGGAGGGGAATAAAACCTCATTTCACCTTTTTCTTCATGCTGGTCTTATTTCCTCTGGGTCATTTTATTTTTATGAAAGAATTGTAACAGGAGAAAAAAGAATACAAGGAACATGATAGGGAGAGACCTGAGCCGGAGAGCTGAACGGCAGAGATCAGCGCAGGTGAGCGTGAGCATGTAGTGAGTGTGGTCTTGTGTTTTGGGGAGAGATCCTGGTATCCTTTTCTCCAACACTCTGTGGATGGAAGTGGCTTTTTCCAACTACCTACAACATCTACACAGTAACCACCTATACTCTTCAGAGGCCAGTGCCCCTAGCTTGCCAGGCCTGAGCACTGCACCCAGTGAGTTCTGCTTTCAACACTTGGTGCCTTCATCTGCAAGGAGCACCATGAAATACTTGGCAAAGAGCAGACTAGGAGAGATGGCTTTGTTGAACAGGCTTCTTTGCGTGGTGATCGAATGGGATGCTGTTTCACATATCCTTTCCTCAGGAAGGTTCTGGGACTCATTTGCATTTATGCAGAGGGTTGCAGAAAAAATAAGCACCTGAACTGAATTCTGACTTGATGATTTCTACCAACCTATATATAAACTTTGTGTAATTCAATATCCAAGACATACAGTATTCTTTTCCTTGTAAGAGGGAAGCAAGCTAAATGACTTTTTTCCCCCCTTACCATTTCCTCCCCTTTTTCTTTCGAAAAGCTGCTATATCTATTTTATTTTATGGGCCAAAAAAGGTTACACCACATTTGGTATTCCACAAAAGGGAAATGGAAAAATTATTAAATAGTGAAGGAAAACAGTATTGCTTGCTTAGAAAATAAGACATATGAACCCTTAAGAATGGGAAAACACCAGCTACTATGGCAGGGAGAAGACATTTTGCCAAATTTAGAACCCACTTGAAAATCACGGGTTTTAAGTTTAGAACTGAACTAAAAACTTGAGCTCACATTGCATTTGGCATTGGTTTAAAAAAAATTCTAAACTACTAATTAAAGGGAAAAAATTATACTCTTAGTAGTTCTAGAGGCTGGGAATTATTTTCAAACAAATTCTTTATTGGCTCAATGGAGGGGCGTGCACTTAGTCAGAAAAGAAACAATTTTTTTTCTAATTAAAATTTCCTTACAAAACAATGATTTAAAATTGAGGGGAAAAAACATTTGCCAAAGTCTTTAAAGAGTTACAGAATTGTTGTGTAACCTTCTTTGAACCCAACCAAACACACCAGGTGGTCATACAAACTTTATATACTAAATAGTGTATAAAACAGACACCATTAATTATAGCCAAAGAGTAAACTTCAAATAATAAAATCCAATAAAATGGAAACTATCACTAAACAAAACAAAACAAACTCTTACCAGGATTTTATTTTCTAATTTGGATATTATGATAGTTATTGTAACATCACTAAAATGGATCTGAATTGCTGCTATGGCAATAATTACAAAAATTTTAGACTCAAAAGATTCAAAGTAGTAAACAGACATCCACTGGCTTAATGTGATTCCAGGTAGCTGTCAACTTTTTCTTTTCTTTTCTTCCTTTTTTTTTTTTTTTTTTGAGACAGGGTCTCTCTCTGTTGCCCAGGCTGGAGTGCAGTGGCCCAAACCCGGCTCACTGCAGCCTTGCCCTCCTGGGCTCAAGCGATCCTCCCATCTGAGCCTCCTCAGTAACTGGGGCTACAAGCATGTGCAACCTTACCTGGCTAATTTTTCATTTAATTTTTTTTTTTTTTTCTGATAAAGGGTCTTACTATGTTGCCCAGGCTGGTTTTGAACTCCTGGGCTCAAGAGATCCTCCTGCCTCAGCCTCCCAAAGTACTGGGTTTACAGGTAGGAGCCACTGTGCCCAGCCAACTTTTCAATTATGGGAAACTTACAGATGTATCTTATGCTGTCCTCCACACACCTAACATACATACACACATACAGACATGCATACACATACATATATACATATAATAATGATGGCCTAAGAGGAAGACCTGAAATGAAATAATTTTAGACAAAAGGTTAAACATGCACATTCAGTGCAAATATTCAGCACAGCAAGCATTCAGAAACACAAATGTTGGGAAAAACAATTTTTCCTTTCTGTTGATTGCTTTTGAGTCTAAATACATTTTTGGGTGACTTTAAGGGAGCAGGCTTAGCAACTGGTGGATCTGACACTCTTTCTTCAGAAACACCATTAACTCAACAGTACAAAACCCTAGAACTTTAATTTCTAGACACTTCTAAAAACTCTCGTTGAAGGCTGGTGCAGTAGTATGTGCTTGTAGTCCCAGCTACTCAGTAGGTTGAGGCAGGAGAGTCACTTGAGCCCAGGAATTTGAGACCAGCCTGGGCAATATAGTGAGACCCCCATCTCAAACACATGAACAAACAAAAAAACTCTTATTGAAGGATATAAAATTAATTCCTAAGTTAACTATTTTCTTAATAAGAAGATGCAGTTGTACTGGTGGGAAGAGGATAGAAATTTAAAGTTGTAAAAGCAAAAAATACAGCATGTGTAAGTGGAAAAGGATTTGTTTGGAACATATTTTTAACTTGCTGGTTTTAAATAAGCAGAGTTGCACAGTAGCTGTGTATTTGACCTAATAGCACGTGTAGCTCTCACTAGGAGGAGGAACAGAGGTTAACACTGTTAAGATGTGTGCCAAAGTCAGGATACAAATAGATTCATTGGCCCATTGTGTCACTCACTTCTGAATGCATGTTCTTCGGCACAGTCTTCTATCCTTTTAAATGACCAATTCGAATGGAATTTCTTTATTTTATTTATTTTTTTCTGAGATGGAGTCTCGCTCTGTTACCCAGGCTGGAGTGCAGTGGCAAGATCTCAGCTCACCGCAATCTCTGCCTTCTGAGTTCCAGCAATTCTCCTGCCTCAGCCTCCTGAGTAGCTGGGATTACAGGCAGGCAACACCATGCCCGGCTAATTTTTGTGTTTTTAGTAGAGATGGGGTTTCACCATGTTGGTCAGACCGGTCTTGAACTCCTGACCCCAAGGGATCTGCTCGCCCTGGCCTCCCAAAATGTTGAGATTACAGGCGTGAGCCACCGTGCTGATCTCAAAAACAAAAAACAAACAAAAAAAAAAAACAAAAAAAACCCTGGAGAGTTTGCTGATGTCCAGATCCTGACTGTCTGCCCCAGAAGCCCCAGATCCTTCAGTTGTCTTCCAGGCATTTTCAATTCTTTAACCTGTAAATTTTTTTCACAGAAATAGTAAGTGTTTAGTGTTGCCAAGAATCAGGTATCCCAAATACTTTGCCATTATGCCTTCACCAAGTCTGAACCCAGGTTTTAATATTTTCCCTTGCCTTATCACTGTAGGTCTTGGCTCTAAAAAGAGTCATAGTTAAGTATTTCAATTAAGAATTTAGGAATTCAGGCTGGGCGTGGTGGCTCATGCCTGTAATCCCAGCACTTTGGAAGGCCGAGGTGGGCAGATCACTTGGGGCCAAGAGTTTGAGACCAGCCTGGCCAACATGGCAAAACCCCGTCTCTAATAGAAATACAAAAATTAGTTGGCGTGGTGGTGCTCGCCTATAATCCCAGCTACTTGGGAGGGTGAGGCACAAGAATCACTTGAGCCTGGGAGGCAGAGGTTGCAGTGAGCTGACGTTTCACCACTGCACTCCAGCCTGGGAAACAGCGAGACTCTGTCTGAACAACAACAACAAAAATTAAGAATTCGGCGAATAAAAAAGAATTTAGGAATTTGGGAGGCTGAGGTGGGAGGATTGCTTAAGCCCAAGAATTTGAGGCTGCAATGAGCTATGATCACACCACTGCATTCCAGCTTGGGCGACAGAACAAGACCCTGTCTCTTAAAAAAAAAAAAAAATTTCAGGAAATGATATGCAAACTTGATGTTGGTAGGAAGGCTTTCCTGAAGACAGGTGCGTTTCTCTGTGTGTAGGCAAAGGTACACTGCTGGAATTCAGCAAAAAGGTAGCTCTAATTCCCTCTGTCACACATTCCTCTTATCTCCACCTGGAACTGAAGAGACACCAGAAATAGTCCTAGACATATATGTTCAATTCATTTTCAACAAAGTTGGTAAGACATGCAGCACAAAAAGGAAAGACTTCTTTTTTTTTTTTTTTTTGAGATGGAGTTTTGCTCTCGTTGCCCAAGCTAGAGCGCAATGGCGTGATCTTGGCTCACTGCAACCTCCGCTTCCCGGGTTCAAGCGATTCTCCAGCCTCAACCTCCTGAGTGGCTGGGATTACAGGCACGCAGCACCAGGCCCTGGCTAATTTTTTGTATTTTTAGTAGAAACGGGGTTTCACCATGTTAGCCAGGCTGGTCTCAAACTCCTAACATCAGGTGATCCACTCGCCTCGGCCTCCCAAAGTGCTTAGATTATAGGCATGAGCCACCGCGCCCAGCCCATAGGAAAGACTGTTCAACAAATTTTACTAAAACAACTGGGTAGTCATATGCAAAAAGAAACAAACCTTGAGGCTGGGCGTGGTGGCGCAAGCCTCTAATTCCAACACTTCGGGAGGCTGAGGCAGGCGGATCGCTTGAGCCAGGCTGAGCAACATGGCAAAACCCCATCTCTACAAAAAATACAAAAATTAGCTGTGTGTGGTGGTGCGTGCCTGTAGCCCCAGCTATTCAGGAAGCTGAGGAGCTGAGGTGGGAGGATCACCTAAGCCTGCGAGGCAGAGGTTGCAGTGAGCCATGATGATGCCACTGAACTCTAGCTTGGGTGACAAAGCAAGACCCTATCTTCTCAAAAAAAAAGAGAAATGAACTTTGACTTTTACATCATGCTATACACAGAAATCAACTGAAAATGAAAGTGAGACCTAAGTGTACAATCTAGAAAACTCCCAGAGTTAAACAGAGGAGAAATCTCAGGACACAAAAAGCAAACTTTCATAAAAGAGAAAACTGATAAACTAAACCTTGTTAAAACTTAAAAATTTGCTCTTAGAAAGATATTGGTGGCCAGGCACGGTGGCTTACGCCTGTAATCCCAGCACTTTGGAAGGCCGAGGCAGGCAGATCATGAGGTCAGGAGATCAAGACCATCCTGGCTAACACAGTGAAACCCCGTTTCTACTAAACATACAAACAATTAGCCGGGCGTGGTGGTGGGCGCCTCTAGTCCCAGCTACTTGGGAGGCTGAGGCAGGAGAATCGCTTGAACCCGGGAGGCAGAGGTTGCAGTGAGCTGAGATTGCGCCACTGTACTCGACTGGGCAATGAACAAGACTCTTTCTGGAAAAAAAAAAAAAAAAAAAAAGAAAGATATTGTTAAGTAAATGAAAAAGCCAGGCACAGTGGTTCATGCCTGTAATTCCAGCACTTTGGGAGGCCGAGGTGGGAGGGCTGCTTGAGCTCAGGATTTTGAGACCAGCCTGGGCAATAGAGTCAGACCTCACCTCAAACAAAAATTTATTAATACATTAAAAAGAAAAAAGAAAATGAGAAAAGATAAAGCATAGAATGAAAAAATATTTGCAATACATATAATGGACTGGTATCTAGAATGTATAAAGGACTATTACAACTCAATAAGAAAGCAATGCAATTTTTTCAGTGGGCAAAAGACAAACAGATGCTTTATAAAAAGAAGTTACATGAAAAGATACTCAATATTGTTCGTTATCTAGAAAACACAAATTCAAACCACAATGAGATGCCACTACACACCAATGAGAATGGCTCAAGATAAAATGATGACAATACCAAGTGTTGGTGAAGATGTACAACTGCTGACAGGAATGTAAAATGGTACAAGCACTTTGGAAAACTGACAGCTTCTTTAAAAGTTAAACATGGCCAGCCGCGCTGGCTCACGCCTGTAATTCTAGCACTTTGGGAGGCTGAGGCAGGTGGATCACCTGAGGTCAGGAGTTCGAGATCAGCCAGGCCAACATGGTGAATCCCTGTCTCTACTAAAAATACAAAAATTAGCTGGGCATGATAGTGTGGGCCTGTAGTCCCAGCTATTCAGGAGCCTGAGGCAGGAGAATCACTTGAACCTGGGAGGCGGAGGTTGCAGTGAGCCAAAGTCATGCCACTGCACTCTAGCCTGGCCAGGTGACAAAGTGAGACTCCGTCTCAAATTTAAAAAAAAAGAAAAAAAAAAAAGTTAAACATACACCTGCCATTCAACCTTGTCATTCCACCTCTGGGTATTCAGCCAGGAAAAATAAAAATATATGTTCACACAAAGACTTGTACAGCAATATTCATTGTAGGTTTATTTGTAATAGTTAAAAACTAGAAGCAAACCAAATGCTCAACAACTGGCCTAAACCAATTTGTTTATGGCATAAACAAGTTGTGGCATAGTCAAAAGGTGCGACATGAGTCAGTAATAAACAGGAATGAACTACTGATGCTCACAACATGGATGGCTCTCAAAATCTTTATGCTTAGTGAAATAAGTCAGACCTACTCACAAAACTACATATTATATGTTTTCATTTATAGAAAATGCAAACTAACCTGTAAGTGGCAGAAAGCTCAGTTGTTTTCCGGGCGTGGAGAAGGATAAGGGAAAAGAGAAAATTTGGGGGATGAAAGGAATGTTCTGAACCTTGGTTGTGGTGGGTTCATGGATGTGTGCATTGGACTGGCTGGGTGCAGTGATTCACGCTTATAATCCTAGCACTTTGGAGGCCAAAGTGGGAGGATCACTTGAGGCTAGGAGTTTGAGACCAGCCTGGGCAAGATAGCAAGACCTCATCTCTACAAAAATAAAAATGAAAAAATTAGCCAGGCAAGGTGCACATGCCTGTGGTCCCAGCTACTTGTGAGGCTTAGGTGGGAGGATCTCTTGAGCCCAGGATTTCAAGGTTGCCTTGAGCTATGATCACACCACAGCACTCCAGCCTGGGCATCAAAGCAAGACACTCATCTCCTATACAGAACAAAACAAAAACTCTTTGAATTGAGCCAGGTGTGGTTGTGTGCACCTGTAATCCCAGCTGCTTAGGAGGCTGAGGTGGGGGAGGGTTGCTGAGCCCAGGAGTTCAAGACCAGATTGTGCAACATAGTGAAATGTCATTTAAAAAAAAAAAAAAATGGGAAAATGGCTGTAATAAGCATCTAATAAATGCCAGCCATTATTTAAAAAAAAAAAAAAAAAACAACTCAATGGCATGCTTTAAATAGGTGCAACTTATTGTATACAACTCAGTAAAGTTGTTATTTTAAAAATCTCCCATTGAATGTTTGTCAGGCCACTCAAACTTCACATTTCTCCAACTGAGTTCCTAATCTTCTGTTTGTCTTCTTGGTTAATGTTCTCTTTTTTGGCTAATGGCCTCATCATCTACCTAGTCAGCGAAGCTAGATAGCTTGGCAATCACCTTTACTCTACTTTCATTTGTATCTTTCAACTCTTTCTCAAATTCATCTCTAACCTTGTTTGTTTTAAATTTAGAAGTGTTTTTTATTGTGTTAAAATATACATAACATAAAATTTACCATTTTAAGCACTTATGTTTTTGAGATGGAGTTTCGCTCTTGTTGCCCAGGCTGGGGTGCAATGGCGTGATCTCAGCTCACTGCAACCTCTGTCTCCTAGGTTTAGGCCATTCTCCTGCCTCAGCCTCCCGTGTTCATCCATGTTGTAGCCTGTGTGAGCATTTCCTTCACCTTTAAGGTGGAATCATATTCCGTGGTATGCAGAGACTACATTGTGTTTCTCCATTTATCTATCGATGGACAATTGGGTCATCTCTAATTCCTGATGCCCACTGCTACTACCCCAGTTTAAGGTCTCATCATCTTTTGGCTGGACTATTTCAATGGGCTATTCACTGCCATCCTTACCTCCTTTTCTCATGCACCTTCTAGCTTGCCGCCAGCATCGTTTTTCTAAAGCAATGATCCTGTCTCTCCACTGTTCAAAGACTTTTGTGTGCAATTTCAAAGTCAAATGGGATTATACTTCTAATGCTGTTCTGCAGTTTGCTTTTTTCCATTCTCCTTTTGAACAACTCTAATTAGTGGAAATTTCTTTCTTATTTTAATCCAATATATATTTCCTGGTCACTCCCTCCCATTGGTCCTAGCTGTGTCCCCCAGAGCGACACTGAATATTTCCCTTTTCTTTCTTTCTTTTTTTTTGAGACAGAATCTCGCACTATCGCCCAGGCTAGAGTGCAGTGGCGCGATCTCGGCTCACTGCAAGCTTCGCCTCCTGGGTTCACGCCGTTCTCCCGCCTCAGCCTCCCGAATAGCTGGGACTACAGGCGCATGCTGCCACGCTCGGCTAACTTTTTTTTGTATTTTTAATGGAGATGGGGTTTCACCATGTTAGCCAGGATGGTCTTGATCTCCTGACCTCGTGATCCGCCCGCCTTGGCCTCCCAAAGAGCTGGGATTACAGGCATGAGCCACCCCACCCGGCCAATGTTTCCCTTTACTATGTGGCAGACAACCCTTTAATATATAAAGATAACCATCAGTCTTCTTTTTCCAGGCCTTGAGTCATTCCTCAGATAATGTGGTTCCCAGACCCTAGCTGCTTTTCTCTGATTGTGGTCCAGTTGGTCAGTGTCCTTATCAAAACAGGATGCCTAAAACAGAATATAATCATCTAGACTCTACAACCATCTAGAGTGGGACCACTGTGTCCTTCGCTCTCCTGTTTTACTACTATAACCCAGCCTAATACGCCTTTAACTTTTTTAAGTTTAATGTTGATATATATTAACTTGGAGTTAACTCAAACATTTAGGGTTTTTTAAGAAATACATTTTTATGACACTATTGGGCACCTGAAGATGGGGTGGCCAAAGGAAGGAAAAGGAAAATAATTGAAGTTAGGAGAGCATTTTTTTTCCTTAGCAATTTGCCTATTTATTCAATGTTTCTTGCTCCTGATAGCAGACGCAGATCATCTCCACACCAGTCCTCCCTCCAGGCTTCATATCAGTAATGTACCAAACACCAAGGCCTAGTAAACAACTGCCTTTCCAACAACCTGCCTAGACTCACAGCCTGGCACATGAGCCTTCCCCCTGCACCAGAAGTTCTACCCCTGATAGCTATGGGATACCTGTGGCAAGTGATTAGAAGAAATGGTAGCAATTGCCATAAAACACACACAACCAGGAAATGCATTTTTGCAAAAGTACATGGCAGTTCAGACACTGCGCATCAAATAAAAACCTCACCTAAACGTGTTAGTGGAATGGACCCAAGAAAGCAGTGTCCTAGCTTGCCTTTCTCTAGGCAGCTAAAAATCTAAGCCATCAAAGGGGAGATTCTTTATTAAAAAGGTGTTGCATCTTTGTCATTGGCTTTTCAAAAGTAAAATACAGTATCTTCAATGGGTGAGGAAGAGGATTGCTTTTCCAGGCAAATTTTCTTGAAATGTGGAGTCATTTAAGAGGGTAAGACTCAGTTGAATGTGTTTTGGGACTTTTTTTAATGGTCAACTTCAGGCTGGTGGCTATTTACTCTTCCACACAAACATTCCTTCCATCAGATCAATGCTCACTCCCTGCAACACACACACCACACACACCTCCCACCAATATTCCCATCATGCCTGGAGCCTCACAAATAGTGTCTCTTTTCTTCTCTTCTTAGAAATTCAGTGCTTATATTCCTCTACACATGAAAGCCATCCCCTCCCCAGCCTTTAGTCTTTCTCCCCTTCAATTATAAACTGAGACCTTGATCCTCAGTCATCTCTTCATTTTCCAAAATGATCCCCTATCTCTTTCGGCTGGCTCCTTCCTCTTCACCTTTCACTATAACCAGGACCCTTCAATGCAGAAGACGTACTTGTCAATACAACTGCACCAACCCTGCCCTCTCTTCACTCACACTGAACACCTCGAATGATTACACCACACTCATTCCATTTTTGGATCTACCACGGATTCTCTGTCACCTGGGCTGGAGTGCAGTGGGGCGATCTCGGCTCACTGCAACCTCCGCCTCCCCGGTTCAAGCGATTCTCCTGCCCCCAGCCTCCAGAGTAGCTGGGATTACAGGTGCCCGCTACTACACTCAGCTAATTTTTTTCTTTTTTTTGTATTTTTAGTAGAGGTAGGGTTTCACCATGTTGGCCAGGCTTTTTTTTTTTTTTTAACTTTCATTTTAGGTTTGGGGATACAGGTTTGTTATATAGGTAAATTTTGTGTCATGGGGGCTTGGTGTACAGATTATTTTGTCACCCAGATAATAAGCATGGTGCCTGACAAGTAGTTTTTTGACCCTCACCCTCCTCTCAGCCTCCACCCTCAAGTAGGCCCCAGTGTCTATTGCTCCCCTCTTTGTATCCATGTGTACTCACTGTTTAGCTCCCACTTATAGATGGGAACATGCTGTATCTTTCTGTTTCTGCATTAGTTCCTTTAGGGTGATGACCTTCAACTCTATCCATGTTGCTGCAAAGGACATGCTCTTATTCGTTTTTATGGCTGGGTAGTATTCAATGGTGTATATGTACCACATTTTCTTTATCCAGTCTACCACTGATGGGCATTTAGGTTCATTCCATGACTTATGCTATTGGGAGGAGTGCCGCAATGAACACATACAGGTGTGTGTGTCTTTATGATAGAACGATTTCTATTCCTTCGGGTATATACCCAGTAATGGAATTGCTGGGTGGAATGGTAGTTCTGTTTTAAGTTCTTTGAAGAATCGTCAAACTGCTTTCCACAGTGGCTGGACTAATGTATATTCCTACCAGCAGTGTGTAAGCATTCCCTTCTCTCCACAACCTTGCCAGCATCTGTTGTTTTTTGACTTTTTAGTAATGGCCATTCTGACTAGTGTGGGATAGTATCTCATTGGGGTTTTGATTTGCATTTCTCTTCCCAGCTACTCGGGAGGCTGAAGCAGGACAATCACTTGAACTTAGAAGGTGGAGGTTGTAGTGAGCTGAGATTGCACCGCTGCACTCCAACCTGGGGAACACAGCGAGACTCCATCTCAAAATATATCTTCCCAAGGTCAATTAAGACTTTTTGTTGGACAAGTTTGATGATCTTCTCTCGGAATTTATCTTCTCATTGACTTTTCCTTGTCCCCCTGGGATGCAGCAGGAGTGGGAGGGGCTGGAGAGGGTAAGAGCTGTAGTGGATATCAGGAGAGATGGCTGGGCTTGCTTCCTTTGCAAGGTCTCCATCACTCACTCTATCCCTTTATGCCCCCCACCACCCCACGTCTAGCTATAGAGTCGGACACAATTTCAATGATTCTTGCCCCAAATACACAAATCTAGAAAAAGGAATCAGCAAATTATTATTATTATTATTATATTATTGAGATGGAGTCTTGCTTTGTGGCCCAGGCTGGAGTGCAGTGGCGTGATCTTGGCTCACTGCAACATCCGCCTCCTGTGTTCAAGAGATTGTCCTGCCTCAGCCTCCTGAGTAGCTGGGACTACAGGCATGAGCCACCATACCCGGCTAATTTCTGTATTTTAGTAGAGACAGTTTCACCATATTGGCCAGGCTGGTCNATTATTATTATTATTATTATATTATTGAGATGGAGTCTTGCTTTGTGGCCCAGGCTGGAGTGCAGTGGCGTGATCTTGGCTCACTGCAACATCCGCCTCCTGTGTTCAAGAGATTGTCCTGCCTCAGCCTCCTGAGTAGCTGGGACTACAGGCATGAGCCACCATACCCGGCTAATTTCTGTATTTTTAGTAGAGACAGTTTCACCATATTGGCCAGGCTGGTCTCGAACTCCTGACCTCAAGTGATCCACCTGACTTGGCCTCCTAAAGTGCTGGGATTACAGGTGTGAGCCACTGCGCCCAGTCTTTTTTTTTTTTTTTTTTTTGAGATGGAGTCTTGCTCTGTTGCCCAGGCTGGAGTACACTGGTGTGATCTCAGCTCACTCCAACCTCCGCCTCCTGGGTTCAAGTGATTTTCCTGCCTCAGCCTCCTGAGTAGCTGGGATTACAGGTGTGCACTACCATGACCAGCTAATTTTTGCATTTTTAGTAGAGACAAGGTTTTGCCATGTTGGCTAGGCTGGTCTCAAACTCCTGGTCCACCTGCCTTGGCCTCCCAACCTGCTGGGATTACAGGTGTGAGCCAATGTGCCCAGCCTGCAATCAGCAAATTCTTCACCCTGAAGATGGGTTCAGAAATCATCCCAAACCCTTTGGGTTTTCCTACTAACTACAACTGAATAATAGGTGTGCTTAGGTCTGAAATGGGTCTGTTGCATCTCTGATCTCCAGACTGGGTGGCTCTTCACCAGAAAGTCTCTCGATCATTACTTCTCAAAAATTGCAGCTCTCACCCTTCCTTCATTTTGCCCTTCCCGTTTCTCTTTTTTCCTGTTTCAAACTGAGTTTCTCTTTGTATCAGGCAGCCTCATCGTCTGACCCAACACTGGTCTTTCCATTGTTATGAACATTTCCCAAACCACATTTAAAAACCACAATACCCTTTTCTCGTTCTCATAGAAGCACAAAGTATGAGAAATAAACCTTCATTAATTGTAGATTCCCTCTTCTTTAAAATCCGTATTTGGGATCATAAGACCAAAAAGGAACCTTGAAAAGTCAATCCATTAGTTACATCACATTTAAATAATTATGTGACATTGTTTGAAGAATTAAGAAAACTGCTGAATTCAATTAAACAAAACTAAACCCTGCCCCAAGCCATTGGGATTTGGTTAGAGTGATTCTGAAGCCTGTCTGTCAATCATCCAGCCACCTGAGTTCCTCGGGCCTGGGGGAATGTGTCTCTCTAAAGTTCCTGTCCTGGAAGCTTAATTGCCAATGTAATAGTATTAAGAGATGGGGCCTTTAAGAGATGATTGGGTCATGAGGGCAGAGCCCGCAGGTATAAATTAATGCCATCAGGTGAAGTGAGTTCCCGAGGGAGTGAATTAGCTCTCACAGGAGTGAGCCCTCTGGAGATGAGGTTGTTAGAAAAGCTAGCTTGACTCAATCTTGTAGTCTCTTTTGCATGTGCTGCTGTCCTCCTGATTTTCCACCATGTTCTGAAGCAGTACGAAAGCCCGCACCAGAAGCTGCTGCCATGTCCTTGGACTACCTGGCCTCCTGAACCATGAGCCAAATAAACTTCTTTAATTTATAAATTACCCAGTCTCAGGTATTCTGTCTTAGCAACAGAAAATGAACTAAGATACCAGGTGATGCAAGTTGAATATGATATTCTTGTGTGTGTGTTTTAAGAGACAGGGTCCCATTCTGTTGCTCAGGTTGGAGTGCAGTGGTGCGATCACGGCTCACCTCAGCCCTGAATTCCTGGGCTCAAGCGATCCTCGCCACTCAGTCTCCCAAATAGCTGGGATTACATGTGTGTGCTGCCTCACCTGGCTAATTTTTTTTTTTTTTTTTTTTTTTTTTTTTGAGACAGAGTCTCATTCTGTTGCCCAGGCTGGAGTGCAGTGGCATGATCTCAGCTCACTTCAACCTCTGCCTCCTGGGTTCAAGCGATTCTCCTGCCTCAGCCTCCCGAGTAGCTGGGATCACAGGTGTGTGGCACCACACCCAGCTAACTTCTGTTTTTTAATTTATTTTTTTTTTTCCAAGATGGATTCTTGCTCTGTCACCCAGGCTGGAGTGCAATGGCATGATCTCAGCTCACTGCAAGATCTCCCGGGTTCAAGGGATTCTCCTGCCTCAGCCTCCTGAGAAGGTGGGATGGGGTTTCGCCATGTTAGCCAGGCTGGTCTAGAACTCCTGGCCTCAAGTGATCTTCCTGCCTTGGCCTCCCAAGGTGCTGGGATTACAGGTGTGAGCCACTGCACCCCACCCACACCTGGCTAATTAAAAACAATTTTTTTTGTAGACATGGGGTCTTGCAGTGTTGCCCAGACTAGTCTTGAACTCCTCCTGAAGTGATCCTCCCACCTTGGTCTCCCAAAATGTGGGATTACAGATGTGAGTCACTGTGCCTGAGTATGATATTCTAATAAATGAATTGGATACCCTAAAGAGCCACAGGTTAAATGTGAAAGTCACCATCAATATAAAAAGCTAGGAAACTTGGTCAAATTACATACTTTTAAGCTATATATATA